>NW_027333416.1:0-29689 GCF_002575655.3 Aegilops tauschii subsp. strangulata | reverse complement strand
AAACAAAGGCTAAACTAAGCGCTTTTGTTTGAACAAAAAAGATTCTTGTTTCACCGAGGAAAAGAGAGAAGTTCTGGATAAATTGACAATGCTGAATTGAATTGACTAATTTAAGTTCCGCCTATTCCACATTAATGGGAGTACATTATGTTTCTGCTTCACGAATATGATATTTTTTGGACATTTCTAATAATAGCAAGCCTTATTCCTATTTTGGCATTTTCGATTTCAGGACTTTTAGCCCCGGTTAGTGAAGGACCAGAGAAGCTTTCTAGTTATGAATCGGGTATAGAACCCATGGGAGGGGCTTGGGTACAATTCCGAATACGCTATTATATGTTTGCGCTCGTTTTTGTTGTTTTTGATGTGGAAACCGTCTTTCTATACCCTTGGGCAATGAGTTTCGACGTATTGGGTGTATCCGTTTTTATCGAAGCTTTGATTTTCGTGCTTATCTTAGTTGTTGGTTTAGTTTATGCATGGCGAAAAGGAGCCTTGGAATGGTCTTAACTGAATATTTAGACAAAAAAAAAGAAGGAAAAGATTCTATTGAGACAGTTATGAATTTGATTGAGTTTCCCTTACTTGACCAAACAAGTTCCAATTCTGTTATTTCAACTACACCAAATGATCTTTCGAATTGGTCAAGACTCTCCAGTTTATGGCCCCTTCTATACGGTACCAGTTGTTGTTTCATTGAATTTGCTTCATTAATAGGCTCACGATTCGACTTTGATCGTTATGGATTGGTACCAAGATCAAGTCCTAGGCAAGCAGACCTAATTTTAACAGCCGGTACGGTAACAATGAAAATGGCTCCCTCTTTAGTGAGATTATACGAGCAAATGCCTGAACCAAAATACGTCATTGCTATGGGAGCCTGTACTATTACAGGGGGAATGTTCAGTACGGATTCCTATAGTACTGTTCGGGGAGTTGATAAGTTAATTCCTGTGGATGTCTACTTGCCGGGCTGCCCACCTAAACCGGAGGCAGTTATAGATGCCCTAACAAAACTTCGTAAGAAGATATCGCGAGAAATAGTTGAGGATCGAACTCTATCTCAAAATAAAAATAGATGTTTTACTACCAGTCACAAGCTTTATGTTAGGCGCAGTACTCATACAGGAACTTATGAGCAAGAATTGCTCTATCAATCACCATCTACATTAGATATATCTTCTGAAACTTTTTTCAAATCCAAAAGTTCAGTACCTTCCTACAAATTAGTGAATTAGGAGAGGGGCTCTTTTGTGTAGAAAAATAAAAAGCAGGGCAATCTTTCAAACTTGCATCCGAAATGTGAAATATTTATACAAAGAGGGAGAGATGAAGACAATGCAGCAGGGTTGGTTATCTAATTGGCTAGTCAAACATGAGGTGGTTCATAGATCTTTGGGCTTTGATCACCGAGGAATAGAGACTTTACAAATAAAAGCAGGGGATTGGGATTCCATTGCTGTCATTTTATATGTATATGGTTACAATTATTTACGCTCCCAATGTGCTTATGATGTAGCACCCGGTGGATCTTTAGCTAGCGTGTATCATCTTACGAGAATACAATATGGTATAGATAATCCAGAAGAAGTCTGCATAAAAGTCTTTGCCCAAAAGGATAATCCTAGAATTCCGTCTGTCTTCTGGATTTGGAGAAGTGCCGATTTTCAAGAACGCGAATCTTATGATATGGTGGGAATCTCTTATGATAATCATCCGCGCCTTAAACGTATCCTAATGCCTGAAAGTTGGATAGGCTGGCCCTTACGTAAGGATTATATAACCCCCAATTTTTATGAAATACAAGATGCTCATTGAATGATAAGAAATTCATGCTCACTTATACAACACAACTCCAGATTTTATTCAAGTCAAGGAATATTTTTAGGTTCTTTTCCTAGATGAAACGGAATACCTATTTATAATTAATTCCTAATTATACAAAAGCATTCCAGATAGACTGAGCAAAAAAAGGGTTTCATTTGGATTCCCCTATTTTGAAAATCGCATATTAATTTCCTTCATATGAACAGAAAAATAGGATGACTCAAAGAAGTTCTCTACCAGGAACTTTGTACCGCGCACATTACTTAGCACAACTAGGAAAATAAGATAAGATAAAGATAAGCAAGACTAAAAAAATATTCGTCGGAATAGCGGAATACAAAATTAAGAAACGCAAAAAAATAAAGGGGAATCTCACCCCCTTCTTTATCATAAAGAAAAGATATATTTTAAAACTTCTTTAAAAAGAAGTGCCTCTATATTTATATTATAGATTTATCCACTTAGATGAATAAATATTATTAATGAATATGTATCACAATCCATCTCGAGGTATTTGGATCAATACCTATTCGGTGGATCTTTTTTTTTTCTCTGCCAGGAACCAGATTTGAACTGGTGACACGAGGATTTTCAGTCCTCTGCTCTACCAACTGAGCTATCCTGACCTTTTCTTGTGCATCATCCTAGTAGAGTATTTGTATCTATGTCAATTAAAAGGACTAAAAATTAATTAAAGTATTTCAAATTTAAAATTTGAAAATGGGGGGGTAGTCCTATGCATTGTGCATGGTTTACTTAAATAAAACTTAAAAATAGAGTGAATAACCAAGATTTCTTGCCGATACTCTAATAAAAAAGAAATCTATTCAATGAATAGGATAAGATCCATTGAGTTCTCTTCGCATTCCTTTGTGAAAGAGTAGAATGAGAAAGCTAATGAATCTTAAACCCATTGCATTGATAAAAAGAAAAAAAAGAGGATAAATAATAATAATATAGTATAGTTAGGGAATAAAAGAGGATTTGGGGATAGAGGGACTTGAACCCTCACAACTTATAAAGTCGACGGATTTTCCTTTTACTAGAAATTTCATTGTTGTCAGTATTGACATGTAGAATGGGACTCTCTCTTTGTCCTCGTCCGATTAATCCACTTTTTTAAAGATCTCGAAAACTTTGAATTTGAATTGAAGAATTTGATTATTCAATATTCGATTGGAGTGGATTCACAATAATGAAAAAAAAAAATTATGATATGAGTTTTTTATTTCATAATCATTATCATTTCTAATTTCATTTTTAAAAAAGATAAAGAACCTATATTATAATTATAATATAATATGAGTTCTGTGATTAATCGTTTGCTATGTCAGTATCTATACGTGTTTATTAAATGTATAAGGTATAAAACCCCTCTTTCTCTAATTTAGAATTAGAAGGAATTCCACTAACAACACAACGTAATTAACTCGATTCGTTAGAACAGCTTCCATTGAGTCTCTGCACCTATCCTTTTCCTTTGTATTCTAGTTCGAGAACCCCTTGTTTTCTCAAAACACGGATTTGGCTCAGGATTGCCCTTTTTTAATTCCAGGGTTTCTCTGAATTTGGAAGTTACCACTTAGCAGGTTTCCATACCAAGGCTCAATACAATCAAGTCCGTAGCGTCTACCGATTTCGCCATATCCCCATTTCCCTCTTCTTTGAGACCAGGATTCCTTGTGTAATTTCATCCATCTCTTAGTTTTTTTTTTGAATCATTGAGTTCATCACTCAACGTAGTCTAGCAGTTCAGTTCGACTCTATTTGAGAGACCTCGCTTGCTTATTGCAATTCAGAATTGAATTGATTCTATCCTTGATGTATTTGCAATTCAATCCGAATCAATATATCCAAAAGTTTTTATCTCCCCCACCTCCCGTCTTACTTTTTTATAGTATTCAAAATTATACTATAACGCTTGATATTTATTCTTTTTTTCTAATCAGAATTAGCAATTTTATTTACTCTGACTCTATGTTCCCCTTAGTGAAATATTAATCCTCAAATTATTAACAAATAATAAAGTCTATAATGATCAAATGAAAATACCAATAAATTCTATAATTTTATTTTTTAATATCCTATAGTTAAGCATATCAAGCTAACTTTATCTTTAAGAAGTTTTAGTATTTTTTTATTTTTATAAGTATAACTTCAAATTTAGAACTAGTTAATAGCTAAGATTAATAACTAATATCTGAGATTTTACGGATTTCCTATACTATACCTATTTCTATTTGTTACACTATTTCCGTTATGTAAGCCCACTTAGCTCAGAGGTTAGAGCATCGCATTTGTAATGCGAGGGTCATCGGTTCAAATCCGATAGTCGGCTTTTTTTTTTCTCTATCGATGTTCTACGAACAAGAATCTCTTTTTTTCCGAATTAAATGGAGAATCCAGGATCTTTTATGTTTTTTACCTTACAATTTTGCTAGATACAAAACAATAAAATAAATAATATATATACAAAAAATAAAGATTTTGATGAAATTCCATTTTTTTGGGTACTTTAGTTGATTTTACTCTGTTTATCCTGTAGTTTAATTCAGTTTTAATTTCGATGTATTCTGTAATGTAAATACAATGAAATTAATTGTGTAAAATGAAATTTCAATAAAATAAAAAAAGGAGTCTTCATGTCCCGTTATCGAGGACCTCGTTTAAAAAAAATACGCCGTCTGGGAGCTTTACCAGGACTCACTAGAAAAACACCTAAATCCGGAAGTAATCTTAAAAAAAAATTCAATTCTGGGAAAAAGGAGCAATATCGTATTCGTCTTCAAGAAAAACAGAAATTGCGTTTTCATTATGGTCTGACAGAACGACAATTACTTAGATATGTACATATCGCTGGAAAAGCAAAAAGGTCAACAGGCCAGGTTTTACTACAATTACTTGAAATGCGTTTGGATAATATCCTTTTTCGATTGGGTATGGCTTCAACCATTCCTGGGGCCCGCCAATTAGTCAACCATAGACATATTTTAGTTAATGGTCGTATAGTCAATATACCAAGTTTTCGTTGCAAACCCCGAGATATTATTACTACGAAAGATAACCAAAGATCAAAAGGTCTGGTTCAAAATTATATTGCTTCATCGGACCCGGGGAAATTGCCAAAGCATTTGGCGATTGACACGTTGGAATATAAAGGACTAGTAAATAAAATCCTAGATAGGAAGTGGGTCGGTCTCAAAATAAATGAGTTGTTAGTTGTAGAATATTACTCTCGTCAGACTTGAACTTAACGAAAAAAGGAAAGGTTCATAGAATTTTCTTCCCCTTCCCCTTTCCCCGAACTAAATCGCCCTAAGACCATTACCATTAATTTGTATTTTCCCATCAACTAGCTAAAATTGATTAACCCTAGGATTAGGATCCTTTTTTCTTTTTTCCTCTATGTGTATTTTACATACCACAGTAATTTGCTATAGAGAATTTCTAATTTCTATTAAATCAAAATAAGATAATATAAGATATTATTGCTGGAAAAAATTGTTATTTGATTTGATACATTGTGATCCTTAACGTTGATGAATTAAGAAAAACGGAAAGAGAGGGATTCGAACCCTCGGTAAACAAAAGTCTACATAGCAGTTCCAATGCTACGCCTTGAACCGCTCGGCCATCTCTCCTACATAACTTATTATGGAAAATAAACTGAGTGAATAGCGAGTTTTCTTATTCCTGCAGTACAGGTACAACCGCAACCACTCGGGGGTTCCATAGTTCTATTGGAAAAATTCCTTTTGATCTAAGTGGAAGGATACAGGATTTTTTACTAGAAATTGCGCTCGCTATAAAAAAAAAGTTTTAATTTGGGTTTTCCCGCAACTAAAGAAAAAGAAAATGGAAGAATTCTTCTTATTGCATAATAAAATAAAGAAACCTTAGAATTCCGTTTGCATAAGATACGCTACACCATACTATCGAAATCAAAAATAGGGTATGAGACAATTAATAACTTTGAAAACACGAAATAGTTGATAACATAAGTTGTTGTTCAGAAATAGCAAAGTGGAATGAAATCCAGTCTTAGTCAAATATTTCATATCTCTTCGTGTCCAAGCAGAAGGAAAAGGATACAATTTGAGCTGAGCGGAAAATCCATATCTCTATCTCTCTTATCCATTTAAAGCATATGGATTTAGAGTAGAGCATATGGATCAATCTATTTATAATTATAAGAATCGAATGTGTTTGTTTTTATGTTATTTTGTGAAGGAATGAAAACAATTCTATATAGAATGGGTTGGGAATTATGCCTAGATCCCGTGTAAATGGAAATTTCATTGATAAGACCTCCTCAATTGTAGCCAATATTTTATTGCGAATAATTCCGACAACCTCAGGAGAAAAAAAGGCATTTACTTATTATAGAGATGGTGCGATTTGACTCTTTTTTTTTGCTTTTTTTTAGCCCTACCTATACCTCAGTCTTACGAAAAAGAGAGGGGGTTGGCATAGAGAGAACCAAATTTGTAAAGCAAACAAACCCACGCTTCGGGAAGGTGAGGCGAACTAACAATTCCTTCCGTCGTGTATCCTCGATTGATGCGGCTTCAGATACTTCAATTGTAGATTTGAGTATTGAGCGAAAGGTTACACCTACAGGATATGGTATGGTATGGATTACAGGCCAATCCTACTCTATTAGTATCCGTAGGCAGCATAGGGGAGAAAAGCACTACACCTAGAAATAGGAATCAACAAGAGAAAAACTTTGTTAGAAATTACCCCTTTCCTGATCGGTATCAGGGCTGGGAAGAATGGTTGGGATAACAAACAACCATCAGGTTTGTACTTTGGATACCCCTATAACCATCAAAGATCGTTGAAGTAGCTAATTCCTCTAAATAGGAGGCGTTGAGAACAAAGAAATTATTGGAGCTATCGTTTTCCTCTAGCATTAATAGAATTCATTGGTGTTAAGAAAAACCTCTTGTGGGAAGGTTGGCTAGAGATTTCTTGGAAAAATACCAGCCCCTTTCGGTTCATAATGAGACGGGACTAATTCTATTTTGATTCTATAGATTATTTCGCTTAGTACTATTATGTACAGAAGGGAGGAGCCGTATGAGATGAAAACCTCATGTACGGTTTTGGAACGGAGATTTTTTGAATAGAATGAACGACCGTAACGGATGTTGGCTCAATCCGAAGGAAATTATGCGGAAGCTTTGCAAAATTATTATGAAGCTACGCGACTAGAAATCGATCCCTATGATCGAAGTTATATACTCTATAACATAGGCCTTATACACACAAGCAATGGAGAGCATACAAAGGCTTTGGAATATTATTTCCGGGCACTAGAACGAAACCCCTTCTTACCGCAAGCTTTTAATAATATGGCCGTGATCTGTCATTACGTGCGACTATCTCCACTATAGAAAGAAAAAAAAAAAGAGAGGATCAAATTTTCTAGTAAATACTAGAAAAAAGGGCTTTCTACATAGGGATCGTAAAAACAACGATTTTTCCCTATCAGCTGTAGGAAGGAAGGACACTTCACGAGAATCAAAAAACGAAGAAAGTATGGCCTATACTACTACTCTATGGATAAAGTTTCTCAAATTGATAGAGAAAGCACCGTAAAGATCAATTAGTGAGCGACTGGGTCGATACAACTAAAAAAAACTGCTTACTTATCCCATGATATGGGGCAAAATTTAGGAATCCGCTTATGTAATAGAGCCGATCCACTAAGGGATTAAGCAGCGGTGTAGTATCAGATCCCAAAGATAGTAAGTTCTTTTTTCTTTCTTATGGAAAAAAGTCTTTTTCAAGGATTCTATAGAGATTTCATATATGAAAACGGGATAGTTACCTTTCAGAAAATTTGAACGAAGGCTCTATATCTATCTATGCTTCATTCTTCTGAAGGTGGGAAAAAAGATCAAACTGATTATTGATAAAAATTAGGGTTTGAAACTTAGGTAATTAATTTCTTCTGCTTAACCCAAGAACAAATTGGATCGATTTTTGATAAATCGAATTCAGTTAAGATAGGGGAAATTCAGATAGCAATTTCTGAGCCGTATGAGGTAGGAAACTCTCAAGTACGGTTCTAAGGGAAGGAACTTCCTATTCCGACCGAGGAGAACAGGCCATTCTACAGGGTGATTCGGAAATTGCGGAAGCTTGGTTTGATCAAGCTGCTGAATATTGGAAACAAGCTATAGCGCTTACTCCGGGAAATTATATTGAAGCACAGAACTGGTTGAAGATTACGAAGCGCTTTGAATTTGAATAAGACCATGCTCCTTCTTTTTCATAAAATGGGTGGTTTGGTTGTTGATCCATTAATCAAATAAATTAGGTCGTAAGATCGAATCAAGAATTTCATTATATCCATTTCTTATACCTTCTATTTTATATGATATTTCATAAGAATAAACCATAGGGATAGGGTCTAGAATAGAAGTAATAAACTGAATAAAAAGAGGGGGCAATCTAAATATTGCTAATATATTAGGACCATCTTATTAATAATTCTAATGAGTTATCTTGGAATTTAGAATCAAATAAAAAACCCTATATTATGCTCAAGGAAAGTAGATATAGATAGGAGCTTATGCCCTCAAAAAAAAATACACTAGTTTCTTAAATTAAAAATAAAAAAGATTTTTTTCTTACGTCGAGAAATATTTGTTTTTCAAGATAAACAATGTCCGTTAGGCACCTAATCTTTATGTCATAATAGACCCGAACACTTGCCTCGGATTGACTTCAATATATAATTGCTCCAGTGAATAACTAAAAAAAAATAGAAGGATGGTAGATAGTAAAGAAAAGAACTAATCACAATATCTATCTTTCAAAATCTATCTTTCAAAATCTATCTTTCAAAATATATATCTTTCAAAGATTCACTAAAAAGACAGTTGGCGGGTCTCTTTGTATGTCTTGTCCGGAAAGAGGAGGACTTAATGATTATTCGTTCGCCGGAACCAGAAGTAAAAATTGTTGTGGATAGGGATCCTGTAAAAACATCTTTTGAGGAATGGGCCAGACCCGGCCATTTCTCAAGAACACTAGCTAAGGGCCCTGATACTACCACTTGGATCTGGAACCTACATGCTGATGCTCACGATTTCGATAGTCATACTGGTGATTTGGAGGAGATTTCTCGAAAAGTCTTTAGTGCTCATTTCGGGCAACTTTCCATTATCTTTCTTTGGTTGAGTGGCATGTACTTTCATGGCGCCCGTTTTTCCAATTATGAAGCATGGCTAAGTGATCCTACTCACATTGGACCCAGTGCTCAGGTAGTTTGGCCTATAGTAGGGCAAGAAATATTGAATGGTGATGTAGGCGGGGGTTTCCGAGGAATCCAAATAACCTCTGGTTTTTTTCAGCTTTGGCGAGCATCTGGAATAACTAGTGAATTACAACTCTATTGTACTGCAATTGGTGCATTGATTTTTGCAGCGTTAATGCTTTTTGCTGGTTGGTTCCATTATCACAAAGCCGCTCCCAAATTGGCCTGGTTCCAAGATGTAGAATCCATGTTGAATCACCACTTAGCGGGATTATTAGGACTTGGGTCTCTTTCTTGGGCGGGGCACCAAATTCATGTATCTTTACCAATTAACCAATTTCTTGACGCTGGGGTGGATCCTAAAGAGATACCACTTCCTCATGAATTTATCTTGAATCGGGACCTTTTGGCTCAACTTTATCCTAGTTTTGCCGAAGGAGCAACCCCTTTTTTCACTTTAAATTGGTCCAAATACGCAGAATTTCTGACTTTTCGCGGAGGACTAGATCCAGTAACCGGTGGTCTCTGGCTGACCGATATTGCGCACCATCATTTAGCTATTGCTATTCTTTTCCTAATCGCAGGTCATATGTATAGGACCAATTGGGGTATTGGCCATGGACTTAAAGATATTTTGGAGGCTCACAAGGGCCCATTTACAGGACAAGGCCATAAGGGTCTTTATGAAATCTTAACAACGTCATGGCATGCTCAATTATCTCTTAACCTAGCTATGCTAGGCTCTACAACCATTGTTGTAGCTCATCATATGTATTCTATGCCTCCCTATCCATACCTAGCTACTGACTATGGTACACAACTTTCCTTGTTCACACACCACATGTGGATTGGCGGATTTCTAATAGTCGGTGCTGCTGCACATGCAGCAATTTTTATGGTAAGAGACTATGATCCAACTACTCGATACAACGATCTATTAGATCGCGTCCTTAGACACCGCGATGCAATCATATCCCACCTTAACTGGGTATGTATATTTCTAGGTTTTCACAGTTTTGGCTTGTACATTCATAATGATACCATGAGTGCTTTAGGCCGTCCACAAGATATGTTTTCGGATACTGCCATACAATTACAACCTATCTTTGCTCAATGGGTACAAAATATCCATGCTACTGCGCCTGGCGTAACAGCTCCTGGTGCAACAACAAGTACTAGCTTAACGTGGGGAGGCGGCGAGTTAGTAGCAGTAGGTGGCAAAGTGGCTTTGTTACCTATTCCATTAGGAACCGCAGATTTTTTAGTCCATCACATTCATGCATTTACCATACATGTGACTGTATTAATACTTTTGAAAGGTGTTTTATTTGCTCGGAGTTCCCGTTTGATACCCGATAAAGCAAATCTAGGTTTTCGCTTTCCTTGCGATGGGCCTGGCCGAGGGGGAACATGTCAAGTATCCGCCTGGGATCATGTTTTCTTAGGTTTATTCTGGATGTACAATGCAATTTCGGTAGTCATTTTCCATTTCAGTTGGAAAATGCAGTCGGATGTTTGGGGTACTATAAGTGATCAAGGGGTGGTAACTCATATTACAGGGGGAAACTTTGCACAGAGTTCCATTACGATTAATGGGTGGCTTCGAGATTTCTTGTGGGCACAGGCATCGCAAGTCATTCAGTCTTATGGTTCTTCATTATCTGCATATGGTCTTTTTTTCTTAGGTGCTCATTTTGTCTGGGCCTTCAGTTTAATGTTTTTATTCAGCGGCCGTGGTTATTGGCAAGAACTCATTGAATCTATCGTTTGGGCTCATAACAAATTAAAAGTTGCTCCTGCTACTCAGCCTAGAGCCTTGAGCATTATACAAGGACGCGCTGTAGGAGTAACCCATTACCTTCTGGGTGGAATTGCCACGACATGGGCATTCTTCTTAGCGAGAATTATTGCAGTAGGATAGTGGCTAGGAGGATTTGAAAGGCATTATGGAATTAAGATTTCCCAGGTTTAGCCAAGGCTTAGCTCAGGACCCCACTACTCGTCGTATTTGGTTTGGTATTGCTACCGCACATGATTTCGAAAGTCATGATGATATTACTGAAGAACGTCTTTATCAGAACATTTTTGCTTCTCACTTTGGGCAATTAGCAATAATCTTTCTATGGACGTCCGGAAATCTGTTTCATGTAGCTTGGCAAGGAAATTTTGAATCATGGATACAGGATCCTTTACACGTAAGACCTATTGCTCATGCGATTTGGGATCCTCATTTTGGTCAACCCGCTGTGGAAGCCTTTACTCGAGGAGGTGCTGCTGGTCCAGTGAATATTGCTTATTCTGGAGTTTATCAGTGGTGGTATACAATAGGATTACGCACCAATGAGGATCTTTATACTGGAGCTCTTTTTCTATTATTTCTTTCTACGCTGTCCTTAATAGCGGGTTGGTTACATCTACAACCCAAATGGAAACCAAGCCTTTCGTGGTTCAAAAACGCGGAATCTCGTCTCAATCATCATTTGTCAGGACTTTTCGGGGTAAGTTCTTTGGCTTGGACAGGACATTTAGTTCATGTTGCTATTCCCGCATCCAGGGGGGAGTACGTTCGATGGAATAATTTCTTAGATGTATTACCCTATCCCCAGGGGTTGGGACCCCTTTTGACGGGTCAATGGAATCTTTATGCCCAAAACCCTGATTCGAGTAATCATTTATTTGGTACCGCTCAAGGAGCGGGAACTGCCATTCTAACTCTTCTTGGGGGATTCCACCCACAAACGCAAAGTTTGTGGCTGACCGATATGGCTCACCATCATTTAGCTATTGCATTTATTTTTCTCATTGCCGGTCACATGTATCGAACTAACTTCGGAATTGGGCACAGTATTAAAGATCTTTTAGAAGCGCATACTCCTCCGGGGGGTCGATTAGGGCGTGGGCATAAGGGCCTTTATGACACAATCAACAATTCGATTCATTTTCAGTTAGGTCTTGCTCTAGCTTCTTTAGGGGTTATTACTTCCTTAGTAGCTCAACATATGTACTCTTTACCTCCTTATGCATTCATAGCACAAGACTTTACTACTCAAGCTGCTTTATATACTCATCACCAATATATTGCAGGGTTCATCATGACAGGGGCTTTTGCTCATGGAGCTATTTTTTTCATTAGGGATTACAATCCGGAACAGAATGAGGATAATGTATTGGCAAGAATGTTAGACCATAAAGAAGCTATCATATCTCATTTAAGTTGGGCTAGCCTCTTTCTAGGATTCCATACCTTGGGCCTTTATGTTCATAACGACGTCATGCTTGCTTTTGGTACTCCAGAAAAGCAAATCTTGATCGAACCTATATTTGCCCAATGGATACAATCTGCTCATGGCAAGACGACATATGGGTTCGATATACTCTTATCTTCAACGAATGGCCCCGCTTTCAATGCGGGTCGAAGCCTATGGTTGCCCGGATGGTTGAATGCTGTTAATGAGAATAGTAATTCGCTTTTCTTAACAATAGGACCTGGGGATTTCTTGGTTCATCATGCTATTGCTCTAGGTTTGCATACAACTACATTGATTTTAGTAAAGGGCGCTTTAGATGCACGCGGTTCCAAATTAATGCCAGATAAAAAGGATTTTGGATATAGTTTTCCTTGTGACGGCCCAGGGCGCGGCGGTACTTGTGATATTTCTGCTTGGGACGCATTTTATTTGGCAGTTTTCTGGATGTTAAATACCATTGGGTGGGTTACTTTTTATTGGCATTGGAAACATATCACATTATGGCAGGGCAACGTTTCACAATTTAATGAATCCTCCACTTATTTGATGGGATGGTTAAGAGATTACCTATGGTTAAACTCTTCACAACTTATCAATGGATATAATCCTTTTGGGATGAATAGTTTATCGGTATGGGCGTGGATGTTCTTATTTGGACATCTTGTTTGGGCTACTGGATTTATGTTCTTAATTTCCTGGCGGGGGTATTGGCAGGAATTAATTGAGACTTTAGCATGGGCTCATGAACGCACACCTTTAGCTAATTTAATTCGCTGGAGAGATAAGCCCGTGGCTCTTTCCATTGTGCAAGCAAGATTGGTTGGATTAGCTCACTTTTCCGTGGGTTATATATTCACTTATGCAGCTTTCTTGATTGCCTCAACATCAGGCAAGTTTGGTTAATTTAGTTTGTTTTTTTGTACTGTATCAGCACCTAGTTCATTACTCTTGATAGAGAGGGAGGATCTGCCTTTTTAGATTTCTTTTTCTATTTATTTTTCCATCTAGGATTAGAACCGTATACTTGGTAATAATAGCAACGACACATTATGGCAAAAAAAAGTTTGATTCAGAGGGAGAAGAAGCGGCAGAAATTAGAACAGAAATATCATTTGATTCGTCAATCTTTAAAAAAAAAGATAAGAAGCAAAGTTTCTCCCTTGAGTTTGAGTGAAAAAACGAAAATGCGAGAAAAATTGCAATCCCTACCGCGTAATAGTGCACCTACACGCCTTCATCGACGTTGTTTTTTGACCGGAAGACCTAGAGCTAACTATCGACATTTTGGGCTATCCGGACACGTACTTCGAGAAATGGTTTATGAGTGTTTGTTACCGGGTGCAACAAGATCCAGTTGGTAAGGATAAAATACCCTTTCGTATTTGTATGGATTTCTGGAATTGATAATCATAGAGGAGCCCTCTTTACCATTCTGTATAAATGGACTATTCTATTTGTATAGATATTGGTAGAGGGGCGTATCCAACCCTCTTTTATCCACTAGTTACCCCTCTTTAGTTTAAGAGTATAGAGCAGTTTGGTAGCTCATAAGGCTCATAACCTTGGGGTTGCGGGTTCGATTCCCACTACCGGCTCCATACTCCTTCTTTATGATATATGCATGATAATAATATACATCATGCATTTGTATCTGGATTTTTTGATTTCCTAAAAGAGTTTTGGTCTAACAGTTTTTTCTCGGAAGAAGCAAAAAAATAAAAGAAAGAATAAAATATGAAAGAAAAGCGTCCATTGTCTAATGGATAGGACAGAGGTCTTCTAAACCTTTGGTATAGGTTCAAATCCTATTGGACGCAATCTTATTTCTATCTATTCTTTAAATAACTATACTAAACTAAAAACAAAGAAAACTTTTTTGCATGATTCAAATGAAAAAGCTTTCTCAACGATTCCTATTCTACTAACAAGAGTAGACATGCAAAATTTATTTGTTACTGAAGAGAAAACCGTTCCAGCTGTTCCTGAATAGCTTCCTTCAAAAGGATTTCCGCTTGCTCGGTGAATGTCTTGCTAGAAGATATAATTTCTTGGAATTGAGGTTTAGTATCTTTTAGATGTTTACGTAACTCATCCAGAAATTTATTTACCTGTTCAATTTCTAACGAATCAAGATATCCTCTTGTTCCGGTATAAATAGTAGCTATCTGCTCTTCCACTGGGAGAGGATTTGCCTGGGATTGTTTAAGCAATTCCCTTAATCGTCGACCCCTTGCCAATTGATTCTGACTTGTTTTATCGAGAGCAGAGGCGAATTGTGCAAAGGCTTGTAACTCTGCGAATTGCGCTAGTTCCAATTTTGATTTGCCAGCTACTTGTTTCATGGCTTTAATTTGAGCCGCGGATCCTACTCTGGAAACAGAAATACCCACATTAATAGCGGGTCGAATTCCGGCATTGAATAGATCCGCAGATAAGAATATTTGTCCATCTGTAATGGAGATTACATTAGTAGGAATATAGGCGGAAACGTCTCCAGATTGAGTCTCAACTATTGGTAAAGCGGTCATACTTCCTTCGCCTAAAAGAGAATTTAATTTAGCGGCTCTTTCTAAAAGGCGTGAATGCAAATAAAAAACATCCCCTGGATAAGCCTCACGGCCGGGAGGTCTTCTTAATAGAAGGGACATTTGGCGATAAGCTTGTGCCTGTTTGGAGAGATCATCATAAATTATTAAAGTATGCCGTTCGCGGTACATAAAATACTCAGCCAGGGCTGCTCCCGTATAAGGAGCGAGGTATTGTAATGTAGCAGGTGAATCCGCCATTTCAGCTACTACAATAGTGTATTCCATAGCCCCCTCCTCATGGAAAGTAGTTACTACTTGAGCTACGGAGGATGCTCTTTGACCGATAGCTACATAAACACATATTACACCTTGCCCTTTTTGATTGAGAATTGTATCTGTGGCTACTGCTGTTTTGCCAGTCTGTCTGTCCCCAATAATTAACTCTCGCTGACCGCGCCCTATAGGGATCATCGAATCGATAGCAATAAGCCCTGTTTGAAGAGGTTCGTATACGGAACGCCTGGAAATTATACTTGGAGCAGGAGATTCAATTAAGCGAGATTCGGAAGCTATAATTTCGCCTTTCCCATCAATAGGTTTAGCCAGAGCATTTACAACACGACCCAAGTAAGCCTCACTCACGGGTATCTGAGCAATTCTTCCTGTTGCTTTTACAAAACTTCCCTCTTGTATCATCAACCCATCGCCCATTAATACAATCCCAACATTTTTGGATTCCAAATTCAGAGCAATACCCCTAGTACCTTCTGCAAATTCGACTAATTCACCTGACATTATTTCACCAAGACCTATAATACGAGCAATCCCATCCCCCACTTGAACTACGCGACCTATATTCTCAATCCCTACTTTCCTATTATATTGTTCAATACGTTCGCGGAGAATTTTATGAATTTCGTCGACTCGAAGGGTTGCCATTAGTGTTTCTTGACTCTTTTTTCGGAAGCAAGGGGAAAAATAATGCCTAAATTCTAAACGAAAGTAGAAGTTCAAGGCCTAATTAATTTAATTATCTCTTCCATTCCAGGGACCCGAGAATGCCAATATTAGCACGAATCGTACGGAAATGTAACTCGGTATTCAAACAACTATTCAGAGTTCCTAGAGCTCCTTGTACGGCCTGTTGGAAAACCCGCTGTCGGACCTGATTCATTGCCCTTTGTTTTTCAAAATAAAGGGTTTCGTTTTTAGACTTTTCCAATTGTTCCAAACTAATAGAAGTAGCATTAATCAAATTTGCTTTTTCTCGTTCTATCTCAGAGTATCCATTCATTCGATACTCATCCGCTTCTAGTTCGACTTTCTGTAATCGAATCCGAGCTTTTTCGAGTTGCTCAATGGTCCCTCTACGCAATTCTTCTGAATTTCGAATAGTACTCAAGATCCTCTGTTTTCGATTATCTAATAAATCTTTTAATGAAAGTAGATTATTTTGTAAGTTTACAACTTTTATGATCTCTTCCCGAACCAAACATGAATCTTTCGATTCATTTGGCTCTCACGCTCCTTTTTTTTTTTTTCTATAGCTATTTCCATATCTTTTTTTTAAGTAATGAGCCTATCCTCTATCTTCTTTTTTATGTTTATATTTCAATATACCGAAACCTATATAAGACTAGATAAATATTAAGAGGACTCTTCCGCCTAGATAAAAATATATCATGGTCAGCAAAGTTGTTTCTTTATTTTTATTTGCCCTCTAGTTAATAATTTCAATTTCATTAAGAAAAACTAACTAAATAAATGGAAAATGAAAATTAATAGAATTCTTTTTTATTTTTTTTTTTCTTCAAATCCAAAAAATTTCTCTTTTTTATACATAGGTCGTCGATTCGGCATTGGTTAAAAAAGGGCAGGGTGCCCCCTTTTTTTTTTCTAGTAAATAGTTCAAACCATTTTATCGATATGAGTGTTCTATATCAGATAAATTTTACATTAGCTATTTCCCGTTTAAATTCGGTACTAATACTAATATAGTTGTAGAAAGAGTACCTCTTTTTGCCTGGACTTCAAGCAGTTTAGCTTTAACCGTGTTAATGGTCTCACATTCTTGGTTTATAGAGAATCAAAGTTGATTTACCAATGAGTCGCGAAATGCTATGGTTCTTCCATATGATTTCTGAATTTATTCAGAAGTAATTCGTCGAGATCGTGCACCCTTTTCTTATTTATCCGAAAAATACTAAAAAATATTATAAAGTGCAGCCGGATAGATCCAATCTATTCTTGAAATAGACAACTCGCACACACTCCCTTTCCAAAAAAAATCAAAACACCAACCACTACAGTTAGATTTATTAGATTTGTTGCTAAAATATCGGTATTAAGCCCGAAACTGCCAGCGGATGGCCAGTGAGCTAAAAAAACGAAAGAATGGGTTACATTTTTCATATGCTCTCCTCTTATAGATAGGACGAACAAAGAACAAAGTTTTTCGATCACTTACTTCGCTCGCCCTTTTTTGATCGGTTTTTTTAATGCAAATAGATTCAATCTAGTAATTTCTTTTAGATTAAGTCTTACGTCTTGTTTGACCGGTGAAAGACTTCCTTTGTTGAAATGTTCTGTTCCCAAAATTCCTAAAATAAAAGGAAAAAACTTTCCACTTTCCTAAACTAAGGACGGGAAATAAGAAGGTGAGCATATCTTCTAAATTAATAATACTCAACTCAGCCCTTCCTAGAATGGGGTATTATCTGTCCCGATAAATAGATAATTCCAGGAGTAATAAATAGGAGTAAATTAAATAAAGTATTGATATAATTGGAATTGCGGAAGCAAATACCAATTTACTAAAAAAAGAAAAAAGTATCTAATCGAAATCGAAAGAATTTTTTTTTAAGATTAAACAAAAGGGTTCGCAAATAAAAGCGCTAGTGCCACAACTAGTCCATAAATTGTTAAAGCTTCCATAAAAGCTAGACTAAGCAATAAAGTACCTCGTATTTTACCTTCTGCTTCTGGCTGTCTCGCAATACCTTCTACAGCTTGTCCTGCAGCAGTACCTTGACCAACTCCAGGTCCAATAGAAGCAAGCCCTACGGCCAATCCAGCAGCAATAACAGAAGCAGCAGCAATTAGTGGATTCATGGTGAGTAGTTCCTCGTGTCAAAAAAAAGAAATGGTTAAGGATACAATCAACCAATAAATTCTTACTTCTAAGCTCTATTGGGGAGAAGTAAAGTAACTAAAAAGTACAAATTGAAATCAAATTGAAATGATAATGTGAATTGTCCGAACTACATAGAAGGGAATTCCATATCCATATATCGGATTAGATAATGAATCTAACCTAGGAATATATAATATAATATCCTATATATATATACATTTGTTTCTTCTATTTTGTTTGCATATTTTCTCATTTTCTATTGAATCGGATTCTAAAATCATTGCTTAAAGTGGAAACCCGCATAAAAGAGGACTCCACTTATAGACATTAAGGATATTATAGTATAGATCTAGCCTGACTCCACCCTCCTTAATGCATATATACTTTGAAAATTCCATAATATAGTCTATTCTCTCTCCTACAACTCTAGGCTATATATTCATACGCATTTCTAACTATTTTTTTGCAACCAAGCAGATTATCTGGAACCATGCATGAATTGAGCTAAGCTGCAAAAAAAAATACTATTTCCAAAAAGAGTCAATTCAATGATGACCCTCCATGGATTCACCTATATAGGCTGCGGCTAATGTTGCAAAAATAAGAGCTTGAATACCGCTTGTAAATAATCCAAGAAACATGACCGGTATAGGGATTACTAAGGGGACTAAAGAAACAAGAACAACAACGACTAATTCATCCGCCAATATATTCCCGAAAAGTCGAAAGCTAAGCGATAATGGTTTTGTGAAATCTTCTAGGATGTTAATTGGTAAAAGGATTGGAGTTGGTTTAATATATTTCTCGAAATAGCTCAATCCTTTTTTGCTAAGACCAGCATAAAAATATGCCGCTGACGTGAGTAAAGCTAAAGCAACAGTAGTATTTATATCATTCGTGGGCGCTGCTAATTCCCCATGGGGTAACTCTATAATTTTCCAAGGTAAAAGAGCACCCGACCAATTCGAAACAAAAATAAAAAGGAACATAGTTCCAATAAAGGGAACCCAGGGACCATATTCTTCTCCAATCTGAGTTTTGCTCAAGTCTCGAATAAACTCAAGGACATATTCAAAAAAATTCTGACCGTCGGTCGGGATGGTTTGTGGATTCCGAACAGCTATGACAACTGAACCTAGCAAGATAGTAATTACGACCCAAGAAGTGATGAGTACTTGGGCATGAATTTGGAAACCTCCTATTTGCCAATAGAAGTGTTGGCCTACTTCTACACCCGATATATCGTATAACCCCTTGAGTGTTTTAATGGAACAAGGTATAATATTCATATTGTCCTCTGATAAAAATTGAACTTCAAAAAAGGAATTCTTTTGATTCAACCATCTCTTTCTCAACTCAGCAACTTGAAGTATTAATCTTATATTTAGGATACCAAGAAAGCACATCAGATCATAATATATATCAATACCCTCTAATATATATCAATATTCCCCTTCTTTTTTCTATGCAAAAAAAATTCTATGCAAAAAAAAAGATATAGTAAAGTAAGTGATTCCATAAATTTACGCAGTTGCCCAAGAATTCACTATATATTCTTAATCAACGATTTCTTATATAGAGAGAACGGCCCTCACAAATTGAAAATACTAATTTGTTAAGAATCAATCGAATTGAAGTCATAGTGTCATCGTTGGCTGGAATCGATATATTC
Organism: Aegilops tauschii subsp. strangulata; assembly: GCF_002575655.3. Classification (NCBI taxonomy): domain Eukaryota; kingdom Viridiplantae; phylum Streptophyta; class Magnoliopsida; order Poales; family Poaceae; genus Aegilops; species Aegilops tauschii. The sequence goes on along the minus strand of NW_027333416.1, from coordinate 10,011 downwards.
GCGAGATCCGGGTCACAATTTGTATCGACTAAAGAAATAGTAGGAATCCCCAAAATGGCACATTCCCGAAGAGCTATATACTCTTTTTGCTGATCAAGGACGATCACAATGTCTGGCAATCTCGTCATATATTTGATCCCGCCGAGATACCTTTGCAAGGTAGATAATTTTCTCTTCAAGATTGCCACATCTCTTTTTGGGAGATGGTGGAATTTTCCCATTTTTTCTTCTGCTCTTAAGTCTCTAAATTGAGAAAGTCTAGTTTTCGTAATCGACCAATTCGTTAACATACCACTGAACCACTTTTTATTAACATAATGACAACGAGCCCTTATTGCAGCTGATGCTACTAAATCTGTTGCTCTTTTTTTGGTACCAACAATTAAGAAACTTTTTCCCTGACTTGCTGCATCAAAAACTAAATCACAAGCTTCTGATAAAAAACGAGCCGTTCTAGCGAGATTTATAATATGAGTACCTTTACGCTTTGCCGAAATGTAAGGGGCCATTTTAGGATTCCATTTCTTAATACCATGACCAAAATGAACTCCTGCTTCTATCATCTCTTTCAAATTAATGTTCCAATATCTTCTTGTCATTTTTTCCACACTTCCTTTTTTTTTTAACCCTACCATTCCATTACGGAATTTAGTTCTTTTTGAAGATTAAGAAAGATCCGAAATAGCTTGAAATAAAAAATATTTTTTATGTATCCTTAAATGATATAGGGTTAAATGTTAAATGGGGGTTCTTATGTCTCATAAAAATTGTTTGTTACGTCAGAATCTGAAGAAACTAATTCTGTATGGAGAAACAAAAAATCTCTCATTTCCGACGCGAATAGATTTTTTTTTTTTATTTCGAAATAAAGGTTCTTGTCTTGTGGGGAACGATGCACAAATTTTTGGAATCCGGTACCAACAGGTATAATCCCCCCCAGAACTACGTTTTCTTTCAAGCCTTTCAACCAATCAATGCGACCTCGTAGGGCAGCTTTTGCTAAAACTCGAGCAGTTTCTTGAAAACTTGCTTCAGATATGAAACTTTGGGTATTTAGGGAAGCCCTTGTTATTCCCAATAAGATTGCCCGATAATAGATCGATTCATCCAAAGCTCGTCCTGCTCGTTCCGCTCGCAATAGTCCGATTAATTCCCCAGGCGAAAAAACATTAGACATTCCATCTTCGGAAACCCGCACTTTTGATGTTACTTGGCGTATAATAATCTCTATATGTCTATTATGGATCTGTACCCCTTGGGATCGATAAACCTTTTGGATTTTATTAACCAAAGAGATACGACTTTGGGCTATGGTTAGCTCAGCTCCAATCAAGAATCCCCAAGGGACCCCAAGAATTCTTGGTATACGCTCATTCCAATCCTCAATTCTCCTTTCGAGATTCGGGGATAATGAATCAATTGAACGCGCTTCAAAGATTTGTTCCACTTTTGGAAGACCTTGCGTTATGTCACTAGATCTCGATTTTTCATATATAAACGTAACTAACCTATCTCCCTTGTAAAGGATTTCTCCATAATGACCATTAACAGTTGCTCCTGTAGTGGCCAAATAAGGTTTAGCTGCTCTTATAACAAAGGAATTCATATTTACAATGAAAATTTGACCGGATTTTTTTATGTGCGATTTAAATAGACATACATTTTCACAAATAAATTGTCCAAGGTGAATTATTGCCAATGTCTCTTCCCAAGAATCATGATGGACAAAGTGACAATTCAAAAGGAATGGATCCAACATTATGTTACTATCGAAATTAGAAATCCTTTTATTTTCATCTATTAAAGAGTATTTAAGTTCTTGAAGTACTTGGAAGGTTTGTTTTAAATTGTCAACGAACAAATATTTTTTTAACAGGATTTTATTATGCGTTAGTAAATAGTAAGATGAAGAAAAATGCGATATACTAGCTACAATAGCGCCTAAGGGCCCAAAAATTTCTCGAATAGGAATTCTAGGATTCCATTCTTTTATCGCATTGGGATGTTTTGAATTCTTGAATAAACCAATTCGAGAACAGTTGGATGCCGACAAAATCATCAAAGAGTGGTATTCTTTATTTCGATTCAACAAAGTGCCAATAGCTTCTGGATGTTGGCTAAGTGATTCAATCTTCGCCTTGGAATAAAAAGAATTGATATTGGCGCGATCTAACCTATTATGGGGAATCGGTCCTGCACTTGTCCTACCATACCTTTTTCGTGTATACGAAATAGTGGACTTGACTAACTCAATTCTTAGGAAATCGCGAATAAGATCATTTGCTCTTACCTCAACAAGGGAAGCACCAGCCTTTTCTTTTTCTTCTTGTTCCCAATTCACTACTAAGCAAGTTCTAACAAATTGACTATTTGTGTGATAAATTCTTTGAGTTAACTTGCTATTTTCATGAGAAATAAAATTGACAAGTCGAATTTGGAGATTATTTTCTTCTTGCAAGAGATCCTGCGGGAAAAGTGTTGCTAAATTTCTTCCTTCGTCCATTTCATATGCCACTGTAGGGCGAACGGAAACAAAATACTTTTCCTTGCTCTTGAGAATTTTTTTCCGTTGAACATAGACCCAATTTTTCCTTTTTTTTGATTCCTTAGAATCTTTTTTTTGTCTTTCTGGCGGTATCAAACAGCCACCTAATATCTTATCCGCCTCTTCAGGAAAATGAATATCTCCGGAAAATATTTTGAGTTCCGTATGGCTTTTTTTTCTCTTCACTCGGACCAGTCCGCCTAGTCGACTTCTTGTATTTTTTGTGAGTTGTGTATCCACTCCAATAATACTATTGTCAAGTATCTTTAGGGATGAAGATCTCGGCAAGATATGAAGTTCTTGAAGAATGAAAAAAAACCGATCTACTTCTTTTTGGTATTTTAGACTAAATTCTTTTGTTCCTCGATGCTCAATCAAACCCTCTTTTTTTAAGATGGAATCTTCCTCTGGGCTCTCGTATTCGTCCTCTGAATCTTCTTCTGAGTCTTCCTCTAAAGTACCATATTTTTCCTCTGCGCTTTCCCCGGGGCTGCCATATTCGTCTTCTGAGTCTTCCTCTAGAGTTCCATATTCGTCCTCTTGGGTCCTATATTTGCTCTCTGGGCTCCCATATTCCTCTTCTGAGTCTTTCTCTAAAGTCCTATATTCGTTCTCTGGGTTCCCATATTCGTTTTCTGGGCTCCCATATTCGTCTTCTAGGGTTTCATATTCGTATTCGTCTTCTAGGATTCCATATTTAGATTCTTCTAGGGTTTCATATTCATATTCGTCCTCTCGGGTCCTGTATTCGTCTTCTAGGGTCTCATATTCCTCTTCTGAGTCTTCCGCTCGAGTCCTATATTCTTCTTCTAGGGTCCTATATCTAAATTTAACAATTCCTGAACCCTTTTTATCTTTTCTGTATCGGGGATCGTCAAAATAAGCAAAAATAGTATTTCTACGTAAAACACCCATAAGGGGGATTTCAATCGAAATCCCAAAACAGGATATTAGTTCTTTCTCTTGTTCTTGATGATATTGTAATGGAATGACGAACCTATTTCTTCGCTTTTTCGCCAACAAATCTGAATTATCTTGAAAAATAGAAGGATAGATAAAATTCCAATGGCCATTGGACATGATTCGATCCGACGTTGAATAATCAAGAATTTCCCTATCTTTTTTACCATAAGTATTCATTTGATCTTGATCCTTGTGGAGTGAAAAAGACGCTATACTGGATCTGCACATACTTACTGACAATATCCATAAATGGCTTGTTTTTGGTAATCGGCGAAGATTACCATATTGATATTCGGGCGCATGGTAAACATCAGTACTCCAGTGCATTTCGCCGTCTGATTCAGAATAAATATGCTTTTGTACCCTTTCTTTAAAATGTAAAGTGGACGTTCCGGCACGAATCTCCGCAATTACTTGTTCGGATTTTACATATTGATCATTTTGCACTAGAATCAAGCTTTTTGAGGGAATATTCACACTATATAGAATATCTTGACTCTGAATAGTTACATGCAAGTCTATATAACATAGAAAAGCAGGCTGCCCATGACGGGTACGTGTGGGGTGAACCAAATTCTCATTGAATTTTATTTTTCCATTCGAAGGGGATCGTACAAGGTCGGCAGTACCCCCTGTGAATACTCCGCCAGTATGAAAAGTTCTTAATGTTAGTTGAGTCCCTGGCTCCCCAATTGATTGACCCGCAATAATACCTACGGCTTCTCCCAATTCGACCAGATCACTATGAGTAGGACTCCGGCCATAGCATAATTGACAGATCCAAGAAGTGCTTCGGCAAGTAAAGGGGGTTCTAATATATATTGGTTGTGCTCGAAATGGTTGTGCTCGAAAGGCAGTTATGAATCGATTGACTAATCCAATTCCAATATCTTGATTTCGCGCGGCAATGCATCGTGAACCGATATATATATCGTCTGCTAATACACGACCAATTAGTGTTTGGACAAAAAGTTTTTCCGTCATCCCATTTTGAGGACTTACAGAAATACCTCGGATAGTACCACAATCTCTTCTACGCACAATAATATGTTGAACTACTTCAACAAGTCTACGTGTAAGATATCCAGCATCTGCTGTTCGCACAGCAGTATCTACAACCCCTTTGCGGGCTCCATAGCAGGAAATTATATATTCTGTCAAAGAAAGTCCCTCGCGTAAATTGCTTTGAATAGGTAAATCAATCATTTGTCCTTGAGGGTCCGACATTAATCCTCTCATACCTACTAATTGGTGTACTTGAGATGCATTTCCTCTGGCTCCTGAAAAAGACATTAGATAGACTGGATTAGAAGGATCCGTTATCCGAAAATTTGAATTCATTTCTTGTTTCAAATATTCACTTGTCGCATACCATATCTCAACAGATTGGCGTAATTTTTCTACCGCGTGTACAGCCCCATAATAATAGTGTTTCTCCAAAAGAAAACTCTGTTGTTCCGCGTCTTGGACTAACCATCCCTTAGAGGGTATTGTTAAAAGATCCTCGATTCCTAACGAAATCGATGTAGTAGTGGCTTGATGGAAGCCCAGAGTCTTTAGTTGATCCAGTATATGGGATGTATATCCCATTCCAAAATGATCTATTAATCTGCTAATAAGTCGTTTCATACCAGTTCCGTCTATCTCTTTATTATGAAAGACCAGATTGGCCCGTTCCGCCATACATAAGTACCCCCCTTTTCGGCTGAGTAGGATTCGACAATTGCTGAGTAGGATTCGACAATGGGCCTGAGTCAGTGATTCGAAAATTTAATTAACTTGCCTCAATCTCAATCTGGATTCGCGTGGCAAATAATGATGATACTAGGGAAATCGGAATGCCCCCCGAAAGGGGAGGGGCATCGCCGAATCTAACTTTCTTTCTTGTTTAGGTAGTGTATGAATAGGCCTGACTAAATCCTTGTATGGCTTCCTCTATTTCTCTATAAAAAGAAATATGACCAAGAGTGGTTCGAATGTATATCGAACGAATTTCTTTTTTTCTATTTCCCATTATTAGATAGTGGGCATAAATCTCATGATAAGTCCCCAAAGATTCATATTGAACTTCAATCGGAACTTCTCTTGACCCAATGACGCGTTGATCCAGGTTCCATCGTAGCCACAAGGGACTATCTAAACTGATTAGTTTTTGTCTATAAGCTCCCAGTGCATCATAAGAACTAGAAAAATGGGGTTCTTTATCTTTCCTATATTTAGAATTATTATTATTATTGTAATTTACTTTTAGATTTGGGTAGTTTCTGCAACTATTATATCTATTTGCACAAATACCTCGACGCTTTCCAATCGTTAATACATAAAGCCCGATAAGCATGTCTTGGGTTGGTACGCAAATAGGATCCCCAATAGCGGGAGATAAGAGATTCATATGAGAAAACATAAGTAAACGGGCTTCTGCCTGAGCTTCCAAGGATAAAGGTAGATGAACAGCCATTTGATCTCCATCAAAGTCCGCATTGAAACCCTTACACACTAATGGGTGTAAAGAAATAGTACGCCCCTCTACTAAAGTGGGTTGAAAGGCCTGTATGCCTAATCTATGCAGGGTAGGTGCTCTATTTAACAGTACAGGATGTCCCCGCATAACTTCTTGAAGTATTTCCCATACAATGGGTTCTTTTTCCCAAATTTTCCTTTTAGCAATCCTTACATTAGAAGTGGCGCGTTTCGTGATTAAATCGCGAATTACAAATAGCTGAAAAAGCTTTATTGCTATCTCTAGAGGTAATCCACATTGATGTAATGAAAGCGAAGGACCCACAACAATGACAGAACGCCCCGAGTAATCGACCCGTTTCCCAAGCAGAGTCTCGCGAAACCTTCCCTCTTTACCTTCAATTACATCTGAAAGTGATTTGTATACTTTATTGTGACCATCCCTCGTCGGTTGCCCGCGGGACCCACTATCAAGAAGTGTATCCACGGCTTCTTGTACCAATTTTTCCTGGCACATTACTAAATCTGCTGGCGCTAATTCACTTCTTTTTAATAGATAGGCAAGATTGTTGTTCCGACGGATAACTCTCTTATAAAGTTCATTAATGTCTGAAGTCACTACTTTATCTCCAGACCTATAAACAATAGGTCTCAATTCGGGAGGAAGAACCGGTAATAAGCACAAAACCATCCATTCTGGTTCTACATTTGTTTGAATAAAATGTTTCGCCAATTGCATGCGTCTAATCAAAAAAACTTTTCTTATTCGTCTTTTTCTATCTTCCCACTCATCTCCACTATACCCCTCGTCTTCTAATTCCTTCCATTCGACCAAAGAATTCTCTATAATAATTCGCAAATCCAAATCTGCTAATTGTTCTCTAATAGCACCTGCTCCTGTCGCAATTTCCCGATTTCGAAATGTTGCAAAGCCTGGGGTAGAAAAAAAGGGAGAAATGCTGTGGTTACAGGATGCAATTTCCTCTTCGAATAAACCTCGTAATCGTAAAAAAGTGGGTTTTTTAGTGCTGGGCCTAGCAAAAGAGAAATCGCCGTATACTAGGCCCTCCAACTTCTTAAGAGGTTTATCTAAAAGATTCGCGATATAACTAGAAGACCTTTCAAATACCACACATGAGTCACGGGACATGCGAGTTTGATGTATCCCATTTGATATCTTCGTATCCGAGAATCCACAAATTCTACCCCGCATTTTTGGCAAAATCTTTCGTCTTCGTTTTCAGCTCCGCTCGCTCGAGAATTGCCACAAGCGCAAATCCCGCTTTTTATGGGTCCAAAGATTCTTTCGCAAAACAATCCATCTTTTTCTGGTTTATCGGTTTTATAATGAAAAGTAGAGGGCCTTGTGACTTCGCCAACGACTTCTCCATTAGGTAGGTTTTTGTTAGCCCAAGCCTTTATTTGTGGGGAAACGAGTCCAATTTGAAGTTGTTGATGTTTATATTGGTCAATCATAAAATAGAAATAAGAAAAGAATTTATATTTATTCCGATCAAACTTCCTCCCTATTAACCTGGAAGTTCTTTTCAGATACAAGGAAATGATTCAGTTCTAGAGCCAAAGATCGTAGTTCTCGAACGAGCACTCGAAAAGATTCTGGAGGATCCTCATGATTAGGTATTCTTTTTCCCCAGATCGTAGCATTAAGTATTTCTTGGCGAGCTATAAGATGGTCAGATTTATAAGTAAGTATCTCTTGTAAAATATGAGCAACACCAAATCCTTCTAAAGCCCAAACTTCCATTTCTCCTACTCGTTGTCCCCCTTGCTTGGCTCTTCCTCTAACCGGTTGTTGTGTAACAAGTGAGTAGGGCCCAGTAGAACGCCCATGAATTTTCTCATCAACTTGATGAATTAATTTTAAGATATAGGACTTCCCTATTAGAACAGGTTGCTCAAAGGGGTCGCCTGTTCTTCCATCAAATATTCTGCTTTTTCCCGGGTACTCGGGTTCAAATACCCATGGGTTTTTTGTTTCTTTACTGGCTTCATATAATTCTGAAAACACAAGTTTTCTTGAAGCCTCTTGCTCATATCTCTCATCAAAGGGTGCTATTCTATAATGTTTCTTTAGCAGATCCCCCGCTAATCCGAGCGAGCTTTCAAATATTTGTCCCACATTCATTCGGGAGGGTACTCCTAAGGGATTGAAGACCATATCAACGGGTGTTCCATCTTGCAAATAGGGCATATCTTGCCTAGGCAAAATTTTGGAAATGATCCCTTTATTCCCATGTCTTCCGGCTACTTTATCCCCAACTTTGATTTCACGTTTCTGTAAAATATATACACGAACCATTATGTCGAGCGGGTCCCTTTGGATCCATTTCACATCGATAACGCGCCCTCTTCCACCTATAGGTAATTTCAGAGAAGTTTCTTTTGAAGTGGAAACCTCAAGGCCAAATATGGCCCGTAATAATCCAGCTTCCGCGATATAAGATGATTCGCTCGCTATCTGAGGCGTTAATTTACCTACTAAAATATCACCAGTTTCTACCCAGGATCCCAACCTAACAACTCCATTTCTGTCCAAATTGCGGAGTAAATGTTCTTCTAGATGTGGTATTTCTTTAGTGATTTTTTCAGCGGAGCCCTGGCTTGTCGTATCCGTCTGAATTTCATATTTCCGGATGTGAAAAGAGGTATAAATATCTTCATATACCAAACGTTCGCTAATTAGTACTGCGTCTTCAAAATTGTAACCTTCCCATGGCATATAAGCTACTAATACGTTTTTTTCCTAAAGCAAGTTCGCCCCCAACTGTAGCAGCTCCTTCTGCTAAAATTTGTCCTTTTTTAATGGATTTACCCCGTGGAACCCGGGGTTTTTGGTGCATACAAGTATTTTTGTTAGAGCGACGGTGGTTAACTAAAGGAATACTTATAGTCTTCCCACTACTTGATAAAAGTATCTTATGACTATCAGTAGAAATGATCTTTCCCTCGCGTTCGGCTATAATGGAAACCCTCGAATCTAGAGCTGTTTGGCGTTCCAATCCAGTTCCAACAATGCATTTCTCGGACCGAGAAAGCGGAACTGCTTGGCGCTGCATATTAGAACTCATTAAAGCCCGATTCGCATCATTGTGCTCAATAAAAGGAATGAGAGAACCCCCAATAGAAAAATATTGGAAAGGAAAAATACTTCTAACATGAATCTGTTCCCATGCAATAGTCAAGAATTCTTGACGGTATCTAGCCGGAACAACCTGTTCTTCCTGAATACCTTGATTCAAGGACAAAGAATTTCCTGCTGCTATCATATAATATTCATCTCTATTTGGTGATAGATAAACCACCTGTCTCTCTTTTTTTCTTTTGCTTTCTCAGCAGATATTTCATAAAACGGACTCTCTATGGATCCCCACAAGTGATCAATTCTCGCATGAATTGCTAAGGATCCAGTAAGTCCAACATTGATTCCTTCAGACGTGTCAATTGGACAAATACGCCCATAGTGACTCGGATGAATATCTCGGCTCCGAAAACTTGCGGTTCTCCCCGTCAACCCTCCAGGACCTAAACAACTCACTTTTCGCCCATGAACAGTTTGTGTCAATGGATTCGTTTGATCAAAAACTTGAGATAACGGGTATGTGCCAAAAAAGGTCTCATAAGTAGTTATTAATAAAATTGAAGTTGAAGTTGGAGTTACCAAAGTTTGGGGAGTCGGTTTCGATTGACGTATGAATACTCTACGAATAGTTTTTTGAACTGCATGTTGTAAACGACCAAGAGCCAATCCGAATTGATCTTGTAACAGATCTGCAACCGAACGAATACGTTTATTTTTCAAGTGATTCATATCGTCATCGTCAAGTATACCCGTTCCAAATTTCATTCCAATCAAATGATCCGTAGCGGCCAATACATCTCGTGGTAACAAGAATGTATTGTTCTGAGGTATATCAAGATTAAGTCTCCGATTCATATTTCGTCGACCAATCCTTCCTAATTCACATTTTTGTTGAAAAAATTTCTTTTGTAATTCCTCGCATAAGGACTCCGAAAATACCAGG
>NW_027333415.1:27500-30000 GCF_002575655.3 Aegilops tauschii subsp. strangulata | reverse complement strand
GATTTCACTTGCCTGTCTACGGTTCCCTTGCGTGTGCTCGGGATAGGTGTTTTGTATAAATGTTTCGCCGTATTATTAAGTATTCTCCTTTAGTTTTTTTCTCTATCTAGAAGTGGAATAGAATAACCCGGTTGAAGGGTAATGATCATACGTCTGTAATGCATTGTATGGCCCAGAATAGGTCCTATTCTTCTACCTTTTCCAGGTAGTCGATGGCTATTCACAGCTACCACCTTAACACCAAAGAAGAGTTCGACCCAATGCTTTATTTCTGTCTTAGTGAATCCCGATTCGACATTAAAAGTATATTGATTCTTTCCCAATAAACGAAGACTTTTTTCTGTAAATACTGCGTATTTGATTCCATCCATAAATCGACTTTCCCTCCTATGCTCTGAGTTCCAGTATCGATAAGAATTCGAGTTCTTATTGTTCTTATGTTATGGTATGAATATACCATACCAATTCGTTATGTATGGATGATGGATGAGATTCCATGGATAGAGAGCCAGTTCCAATAGACTTATGGAATGTTCCCGTTCGTGTGCATCCAGCAGGAATTGAACCCGCAAATTTACCAATTATGAGTTGGGCGCTTTAACCATTCAGCCATGGATGCTTAACAGGGATCATCGTACATCGTAAATAACCAATTTTCATATAGAAAGACATATCATAGAAAAATGAAATCGAAAATATTCCGAGATGGCAAATATTCGGAGATGACTATGAAAACACCTCTCTGGATCCTCGAATTGAAAGAGAGATTGAGAGGGATCAAGAATCCTAATTCTCGCTATTTGGAATGGATCCAATTCTATTGAGTCTGACTCATAGTGATCATTTCTCTTTAGCAAAGAATGACCTTGGTTATCAAAGGATTGAACAACCGGGATCCATTTACTTATGATACCTAGTTGGCATTGATAACAAGGATCTAATGAATTATGAGTTTAATAGATCCTCTTTAGCAGAAAGACGTATATTCCTTGCTCATTATCAGACAATCACTTATTCCCAAACCTCGTGTGGGACTAATCGTTTTCATTTACCATCTCATGGAAAACCCTTTTCGTTCCGCTTAGCCCTATCGGGTATTTTAGTGATAGGTTCTGTAGGAACTGGACGATCCTATTTGGTCAAATACCTAACGAAAAATTACGATTTTCCTTTCATTAAGGTACGAGGGCTTCTTATTCCACAAGAACGAAAGCACCTTTTCATTCTTTCATATACTAGGGGTTTTTACTTGGAAAAGACAATGTTCCATACTAAAGGATTCGGGTCCATAACCACGAGTTCCAGTGCACTAGATCTTGTAGCACTTAGCAACGAAGCCCTATCCATTAGTATTCCACATAAGAAATCCATTCTAGAAAAAAATACAATTAGATTAGCTCTTCATAGACAAACTTGGGGTTTGCGAGCCAAGGTAAGATCGGCTCGGGATCATGGGACCCTTTTCTATCAGATAGGAGGGGCTCTTGTACAAAATAGACTTACTAAGTAATAACCCCATAGAATCTATCTATATAAAGATAAAGAGGCAATCGTGTCAGGAAGCGGGTTTTTCTTTGGCCAAAAGGTACTTCGAACTTGGAACGAGCATGAAGAGATTAACGAGACTTCTTTCTCTTTTGAGTTTTTCTGGCGGACCTGCCGCGCAAGATCTTTGGTCTTCCCCTGGAACCGATGAAAAAAAGTGGATCGCTTCTTATGTACTCGCTCAGAATGATTCTTCTCTATCTATAGTTCATGGCCTATTAGAAGTAGAAGGTGCTCTGGTGCAATCCTTACCGACAGAAAAAGATTGCAGTCAGGTTGATAATAGTCGAGTGACATTACTTCGTCGGTCCGAACTAAGGAATCTGTTAGAAATGTTTTGAAATGGATATTGTTCTCTCTTTGATCAGGGATTGCTATATGAAAAGAAGTGGAGTTTGAAAAAGGGAACGGAATGCTCAAACCGGAACTGCTAGAGGAACGAATTTTCAATAGCATAACTTGGGCTCCTAGAATATGGCGCCCTTGGGACAATCTATTTGATTGCAGGGTTTTGTTCCGAAGCAAAGATATCCGCGGAGGCCGGTTCGTTCGTCCTATTCTGATATTCAGGACCAAGAGGTACTGGATTCTCTTTCGGATAGGCCCTGAAAGGAGAAGAAAGGCTGAAATGCCAACGGACCTCTGTCTATTCTCTAATTCACCCGATCCGATAGTACCCGTTTTTGGAACGTCCAGTGCCAAAGTCACTGAATGGGTAAGTCACCAATCCAATCCCTTTGACAAATCGGATGTCATATTAGATATCATATTCTATATATATAGAAATATCATAGATAGAATAGACATATAGAATTTTTGGTCGGCAAATTCGAAGGAATCATTGAGTGAAAAAGGAGCAAAGAATGACAAAAGACGAGACTCTACTAGTCTTCACTCTTGTGGTTTCCTCTTCCTCGGTTTCTGTTTTCTTATTCGGGATCTTGCTTTTCATGGT
>NW_027333415.1:0-12500 GCF_002575655.3 Aegilops tauschii subsp. strangulata | reverse complement strand
GCCTCATTTCATAGGGAAGCCCAAAGTGGCTCTATTTCATTCTATTTCACTTCCTAGCACTTCCTATCATTTAATATCCATCCCTTTGGTCTTATTGACATAAGAGATGTCATTTATAGTCTATCTCTTTCTATATATGGAAAGTCAAGAAATTCTCATCGAAACATCGAGAAATTGTGCATATAGAAAACTCTAAAGAAAGAAAAAAAGGAGACCCATGCCATGATTTTCAAATCTTTTCTATTTAGTAGTCTAAGTTTCTCGATGAGGATAATTAATTCGGTCGTTGTGGTCGGACTCTATTATGGATTTCTGACTACATTCTCCATAGGTCCCTCTTAGATCTTCTTTCTCCAATCTTGGATTAGGGAAGAAGGAGATATTCGCGACTACTGGCGATTTCATTATGGGGCAGCTCATGATCTTCATATCGATCTATTATCCACCTCTGTATCTATTCTTTCTTAGCTAAACAGGTGGAAGATCTATCCAATTTGGTTATATTATATCATGGACTCGAAAAACGGATCTGAATTTGACTGAAATGCACGATCTTCACAGGTATCACTTTTCACGATACCTAAAAGGTGGAATAGCGATTTTCGAACCATTTCCTATAAGAGAATGGTTTCCATTACTTTGAGAAATGGATTCTTATATCAAACTATAGCTATTGCATTAAAGAAGAAAAGAAACTAATAGAAGTCGAAGACGCGGAATGATAGTGAATAGAGAGAAAGATTCTTCTGATTTTCTTGTTTCTATCTACTAGACGCCGTAGAGAATTGAGAATTTTCATGTCTTTCAATTCTCGTACTCGTAATTGGAAAGTTATGGAAGGAGACCCATCATTTTGCAATGAAAACAACATATAAAACTCTGGACAATTTCGAAATCAGGCCAAGCGTCTTAATACATATGCAAAAAAATGCATTATTGGCCCACCATTGATTAGAAGATTTAGCTTGTATGAATCGCTATTGGTTTGATACGAATAATGACAATCGTTTCAGTATGTTAAGGATACAGATGTATCCACAATTCATTTAGAGTTACTTAATAGTCTATTTCTTATACCATATCTCTATCCCGTGAAATTCTCGAGCCAAAAGATGGATGCATATGCTGTGTTTCATTTTGCTAAATGATATCAATTAAATGGTGTATCAATTCCATAAATTGCATATAGCAATAAATAAATCAGCAAAATTCTTTCTAATATTTTAGATAGAAGAAATGTTTCTTCTATCTAAAATATTAGAAAGAATGTACCCTTCTATCCAAATCCAATTTGCATCGATAAAATAAATCCAAATTCCAGTAGTAGATGAATAATTGCAAATTTGTGTGTGTACGAGATTAGAATAACTTCAAAATAACTGACATAATTTTGTATTTTTCCTGATCAGAAAAATACATGAAAAAGAAAGGAGGTAGAAAAATTTTTGGATTTATGGTTAAAGAAGAAAAAGAAGAAAACAGGGGTTCTGTTGAATTTCAAGTATTCAGTTTCACCAATAAGATACGGAGACTTGCTTCACATTTGGAATTACACAAAAAAGATTTTTCATCGGAAAGAGGTCTACGAAGACTTTTGGGAAAACGTCGACGTTTGCTGGCTTATTTGGCAAAGAAAAATAGAGTACGTTATAAGAAATTAATCGGTCAGTTGAATATTCGGGAGCAGTAATTTAATCGTTCAAATTTTTTTCTTGTTTTATTATTTTTTTAGTAGTCTTATAGTAGTCTTAGATTTTTCATTTTGATGAGCCTCGCTTTGAGGAATTCATGGAATAATCCATTTTCATGGAATAATGAATTAAGGAAGAAAGGATATGAGTCTACCGCTTACAAGAAAAGATCTCATGATAGTCAATATGGGCCCTCAACACCCATCAATGCATGGTGTTCTTCGACTGATCGTTACTCTCGATGGTGAGGATGTTATTGATTGTGAACCCATATTAGGCTATTTACACAGAGGAATGGAAAAAATCGCGGAAAACCGAACTATTATACAATACTTACCTTATGTAACAAGGTGGGATTATTTAGCTACTATGTTTACAGAAGCAATAACAGTAAATGCACCAGAATTCTTGGAGAATATTCAAATACCACAAAGAGCCAGCTATATTAGGGTAATTATGTTAGAATTAAGCCGGATAGCTTCTCACTTGCTATGGCTTGGACCTTTTATGGCGGATCTCGGCGCACAGACTCCTTTTTTCTATATTTTTAGAGAGAGAGAATTAATATATGATCTATTTGAAGCTGCTACAGGTATGCGAATGATGCACAATTACTTTCGCATCGGAGGAGTAGCCGCCGATCTACCTTATGGATGGATCGATAAATGTTTAGATTTCTGTGATTATTTTTTACGCGGAGTTGTTGAATATCAACAACTTATTACACAGAATCCAATTTTTTTAGAGCGAGTTGAAGGAGTAGGTTTTATTAGCGGAGAAGAAGCAGTAAATTGGGGCTTATCGGGACCGATGTTACGAGCTTCTGGAATACAATGGGATCTTCGTAAAGTAGATCCTTATGAGTCTTACAACCAATTTGATTGGAAAGTCCAATGGCAAAAAGAAGGGGATTCGTTAGCTCGCTATTTAGTACGAATTGGTGAAATGAGGGAATCCATCAAAATAATTCAACAAGCTGTAGAAAAAATTCCTGGAGGACCTTATGAGAATTTAGAAGTCCGACGCTTTAAGAAAGAAAAGAATTCTGAATGGAATGATTTTGAGTATAAATTTCTTGGTAAAAAACCTTCGCCCAATTTTGAATTGTCAAGACAAGAGCTTTATGTAAGAGTAGAAGCCCCAAAAGGTGAATTAGGGATTTATCTAGTAGGAGATGATAGCCTTTTCCCCTGGAGATGGAAAATCCGTCCACCCGGGTTTATTAATTTGCAAATTCTTCCTCAGCTAGTTAAAAAAATGAAATTGGCTGATATCATGACGATATTAGGTAGTATAGATATCATTATGGGGGAAGTTGATCGTTGAAATGATAATAGATAGGGTAGAGGTAGAAACTATCAATTCTTTTTCGAAATTGGAATTATTAAAAGAAGTCTATGGACTGATATCGATTCTACCCATTTTGACCCTCCTTTTGGGAATAACAATAGAGGTACTCGTAATTGTGTGGTTAGAAAGAGAAATATCTGCGTCGATACAACAACGTATTGGTCCTGAATATGCTGGCCCCCTGGGCCTGCTTCAAGCTATAGCAGATGGGACTAAGCTACTTTTAAAAGAAGATATTCTGCCATCCGAGGAGATATTTCTTTATTTAGCATTGGACCCTCTATAGCAGTCATATCAGTTTTATTAAGTTTTTTAGTTATCCCTTTGGGATATCATTTTGTTTTAGCCGATCTTAGTATTGGTGTTTTTTTATGGATTGCCATTTCAAGTATAGCTCCTATTGGTCTTCTTATGGCAGGATATAGCTCAAATAATAAATATTCTTTTTCAGGCGGTCTACGAGCTGCTGCTCAATCCATTAGTTATGAAATACCATTAACTTTTTGTGTGCTAGCAATATCTCTACGTGTGATTCGTTAAAATAGATCTTTTTCCTATAAAATCCATTAACTATTATATTCCTTTTCTTATTTAGTATTTGGGTTGGTAAGTTAAACTAGATAGCTATATGAGTGAAACAAAACAGCTTAAAAATTTGTAGTAAAAGAAAAAATCTCATTTCCTACGTACAAGAAAAAAGTGGAAGTAAACATAAGCAGTGTAAACTCTTTATCCCAAGGTTGAATTTTTTTAATTAGTCATCATATCTTGAAGCGGCCAAGAATAAAGGATTCACGATATGGAATTCCATTACTAGAATACTCCTAGTTATTACTATAACTTAATAATCCATAAGAAGAATCCACCAAAAGTTAGTGAAGGGTTAGGAACACTAAAGTACATAAAGGATTAGTAATGGAAAATCTAAAACATTAGAGATTTTTGCCCATAAAAGGAATCATAATAAGGACTTGCAATTTGTAGAAATTATCAAGTAGTACTTTCTTCGGATTCCGATCCAGAGTATGTTCCATTCACTTGTTAAGGAAATGGCTATCAAGAACGAATTAACCCTTTATCCATTTTTTCTTTTTGAATACCCCCTCCCTGGGGAAAGAAGAATAGTAAAAAAGATATGGAGTGCACTAGAAAAAATTTTCATTATTTCCTTCCTCTATCCATATTCATGCAGAATTGCTCATGAACTAATACCCAACTCTTTCCATTTATTAATTGAATTCCTATAACAAGTAACAAGTGTTTTATTCCAAGATTAAGTTATTACTGAACAAAGAAAAATTTCATTATATTATAAAGGATGAGATCAATCGGAAGCGCTTTTTCTTATTCTAGCAGACGGAATTCCTTTGGTCTAATTTAGGACTTTCAAATCTATTTATTTTATTTTATCTAATTCTATCTACGCCCCAGGGGCTAGGAACAAAACAGTCCTTTCTTTTTTCTGATCATAGAGAAGCCGTATGAAGCTAAGGTTCATGTACGGTTTTGAAATAGCGGTGGGAACTGTGATGTTATCATCGACTATGATTATCTAACAGTTCAAGTACAGTTGATATAGTTGAAGCACAGTCAAAATACGGTTTTTTTGGATGGAATATTGGCGTCAGCCTATAGGTTTTCTGGTTTTTTTAATTTCTTCTTTGGCAGAATGTGAAAGATTACCCTTTGATTTACCAGAAGCGGAGGAAGAATTAGTAGCAGGTTACCAAACTGAATATTCCGGTATCAAATATGGTTTATTTTATCTTGTTTCTTACCTAAATTTATTAGTTTCTTCTTTATTTGTAACAGTTCTCTACTTGGGCGGGTGGAATTTCTCTATTCCCTATATATCCTTTTTGATTTTTTCCAAATGAATAAAGCAGTTGGAATTTTGGAAATGACAATGGGTATATTTATTACATTAACTAAAGCTTATTTATTTCTCTTCATTTCTATCACAATAAGATGGACTTTACCGAGGATGAGAATGGATCAGTTATTAAATCTTGGATGGAAATTTCTTTACCTATTTCCCTGGGCAATCTCTTATTAACAACCTCTTCTCAACTTGTTTCACTATAAATAAGATAATACAATAATAGTAAGAATATTTTCAACACAAAAGCTCTCTCAAACAAGAGAAAGAAACATATCTTTTTCATAGATATTTAGAATGAATATGTTCCCTATGGTAACTGGGTTCATGAGTTATGGTCAACAAACAATACGTGCTACAAGGTACATAGGTCAAAGTTTCATAACTACCTTATCCCACACAAATCGTTTACCTATAACGATTCACTACCCTTATGAAAAATCAATTACACCAGAGCGTTTCCGAGGGCGAATCCACTTTGAATTTGATAAATGTATTGCTTGTGAAGTATGTGTTCGCGTATGTCCGATAGATTTACCCGTTGTGGATTGGAGATTTGAAAAGGATATTAAAAGAAAACAATTGCTTAATTATAGTATTGATTTCGGAGTTTGTATATTTTGTGGCAATTGTGTTGAGTACTGTCCAACAAGCTGTTTATCAATGACTGAAGAATATGAACTTTCTACCTATGATCGTCATGAATTGAATTACAATCAAATTGCTTTAAGTCGGTTACCAATCTCCATAATGGGAGATTACACAATTCAAACAATTAGGAATTCGTCTGAAAGTAAAATAAACAAAGAAAAATCTTCGAATTCAAGAACGATTACTGATTACTAAACTTTGATTTTGTCTTTTTGTTATAAAAATCTAATAATTCTTTATTAAACTTTAAAATTAAACTATAAAGAAAAACTACTGCTTATTGGAAATTATTTCTTATTTTAAATCAGACTAGATTTTCGTGATATAATATAATTTATAACTATACAGTTTATACACAAAAAAATACCCAAATCCTTTTTTCCTTCCTTGAATCCTTTAGTTTTAGTCAGTTCATGAAAAATTTTATACTATTAATTTCTTTTATCCATAATGGATTTACCTGGACCAATACATGAGATTCTTATGCTATTTGGGGGATTTGTTCTTCTACTAGGGGGTCTAGGAGTAGTATTACTTACCAACCCCCATTTATTCTGCCTTTTCGCTGGGATTAGTTCTTGTTTGTATATCCTTATTCTATTTTTTATTAAATTCCTACTTTGTAGCTGTCGCACAACTTCTTATTTATGTGGGAGCCATAAATGTCTTGATCATATTCGCTGTAATGTTCGTAAATGGCTCAGAATGGTCTAAGATAAGAATTATTGGACTATTGGAGATGGGTTCACTTCACTCGTTTGTATAACTATTGTTTTTTCGCTAATGACTACTATCCCAGATACGTCGTGGTATGGAATTCTTTGGACTACAAGATCAAACCAAATAGTAGAACAGGGTCTCATAAATAATGTTCAACAAATTGGAATTCATTTAGCAACCGATTTTTATCTTCCGTTTGAACTCATTTCCATAATTCTTCTAGTTTCTTTAATAGGTGCAATTACTATGGCTCGGCAATAAGAAAACTTAGAAAAAGTACAAATTATAAGAATTGCAAATCTAAAATAAATAACTAAAGAATCACAATTTGATTTAGTAAAATCCATCTACTGCCAACAAATACCTCCTTTATTTTCTCTTTTGTTGTGTAATTGTTCTATTGTAATTAATTGAATCGGTTCAATTCTTGCCCTCATATTGAAATGAATCGAGATTGATAAGGAGTTAGTTAATGATGTTTGAGCATGTACTTTTTTTGAGTGTCTATTTATTTTCGATTGGTATCTATGGATTGATCACAAGCCGAAACATGGTTAGAGCTCTAATATGTCTTGAACTTATACTGAATTCAATTAATCTAAATCTCGTAACATTTTCTGATCTATTGATAGTCGCCAATTAAAAGGAGATATTTTCGCAATTTTTTGTTATAGCCCTTGCGGCTGCTGAAGCCGCTATTGGACTATCCATTCTTTCTTCCATCCATCGTAATAGGAAATCCACTCGTATCAATCAATCTAATTTATTGAATAATTAGAATTTTGAATAATTAGACATAGAATCCTCTAAACAAAGGCGCACATATTAAAATAAATAGAAATCAATACTATTTTCTTAGTATTATTTGAGAATATCCATTTTTTTTAGTAGATTATTGCTTTTTTTAGTAGATTATTGCATAGTATTCTTTTTCACTTAAATGAATTTTTGTATTTGTAATTCATTGATATTGCAATTTGAATATTGCAATAATTTATATTGAAAAGACGATAGCCAATTTATTGGCTAATTCGAATTCGTCTGTACAATTCGTAAAATTCTTTCTTATTTCTTATTGTTGAAATCCAAAATTAAAGTCTCTTGGCTCTCTTCACGCTTTCTCACAAACAGATTAAAAAATAGATTTTTATTTTTGAAGTTTGGATAAACCATTGCTTCGTCTGGTGTCTACAATACATATGACTCATTATAGTACTAATTTCATTTTTACCAGATCGAAAAATTTTATGTTGAAAAGAAAAATTTATAGATCCAATGTCACATTCCGTAAAAATTTACGATACATGTATAGGATGCACTCAATGTGTACGAGCTTGTCCAACAGATGTATTAGAAATGATACCCTGGGATGGATGTAAAGCCAAGCAAATTGCTTCCGCGCCGAGAACCGAAGATTGTGTGGGTTGTAAGAGATGTGAATCTGCCTGCCCGACAGATTTTTTAAGTGTCCGCGTTTATTTAGGGCCTGAAACAACACGTAGCATGGCTCTATCTTATTGATACGTTACAAAAAACTTCACTCGAATCGTCTGATTCCTCTTTACCGAAGAAGCCTGTGCTCGAAATAATCGAGCACGGGCTTTTCTGGTCAAAACGTATCTTGTCTTTATCACTTTATCATGAGTTATTTTCCTTGGTTAACAATACTTGTTGTTTTGCCGATATTTGCAGGTTCATTAATTTTCTTTTTACCTCATAAGGGAAACAAAGTCGTTAGGTGGTATACTATATCTATTTGTTTATTAGAATTCCTTCTAATGACTTATGCGTTCTGTTATCATTTCCAACTGGAGGATCCCTTAATCCAATTAAAGGAGGATTATAAATGGATAGATGTCTTCGATTTCCACTGGAGATTGGGAATCGATGGACTTTCATTAGGATCTATTTTATTGACAGGATTTATCACTACTTTAGCTACTTTAGCAGCTTGGCCAATTACACGGAATTCGCGATTATTCTATTTCCTGATGCTCGCAATGTATAGTGGTCAAATAGGATATTTTCTTCGCGAGACCTTTTACTTTTTTTTATCATGTGGGAGTTAGAATTAATTCCTGTTTACTTACTTTTATCCATGTGGGGGGGGAAGAGGCGTCTATATTCAGCTACAAAGTTTATTTTGTATACTGCAGGCGGTTCCATTTTTTTCTTAATCGGAGTTCTGGGTATGGGCTTATATGGTTCCAACGAACCAGGATTAGATTTGGAAAGATTAATTAATCAATCATACCCTGCAACCTTGGAAATACTTTTATATTTTGGCTTCCTTATTGCTTATGCTGTCAAATTGCCGATTATACCCCTACATACGTGGTTACCAGATACCATGGGGAAGCACATTATAGTACATGTATGCTTTTAGCGGGAATATTATTAAAGATGGGAGCATATGGATTGATTCGGATCAACATGGAATTGTTACCTCATGCTCATTATCTATTTTCGCCCTGGTTAGTAATAATAGGAGCGATCCAAATAATCTATGCAGCTTCAACTTCTCTTGGTCAACGAAATTTCAAAAAAAGAATAGCTTATTCCTCTGTATCTCACATGGGTTTCATAATTATAGGAATTGGTTCCATAACCAACATTGGACTCAATGGAGCTATTTTACAAATATTATCCCATGGATTTATTGGTGCTACACTTTTTTCTTGGCAGGAACCGCTTCTGATAGAATGCGTCTTGTTTATCTCGAAGAACTGGGGGGAATATCCATCCCAATGCCTAAAATTTTTACCATGTTTAGTAGCTTTTCAATGGCTTCTCTTGCCTTACCAGGAATGAGTGGTTTTGTCGCAGAATTAGTAGTATTTTTTGGACTAATTACTAGTCCAAAATTTCTGTTAATGCCAAAAACACTAATTACTTTTGTAATGGCAATTGGAATGATATTAACTCCTATTTATTTATTATCTATGTTACGCCAGATGTTCTATGGATACAAGCTATTTAATGTTCCAAACGCAAATTTTGTGGATTCTGGACCACGAGAACTCTTTATTTTAATCTGTATCTTTTTACCAGTAATAGGAATTGGTATTTATCCAGATTTTGTTCTCTCCCTATCCGTTGACAGGGTAGAGGCTCTCTTATCCAATTATTATCCTAAATAGGTTTGCTTTTTTTTTACTCGTCTGCTCTATTAATGCAGAAATAAGTAAAAAAGTATAATTAGATCTATCTCGAATTTTGAGAACCCTTTGAGAAGGCGTTCAAGGGGTTCTCAAATAAAACATAAAAGTAAAAACCTTCATTTCATGAAGGTTTTATTTTATGTAATCATTTAGGTGTTAATGTAAACGAACCATAACTATGTAAGCCTATTCCTAATAGATTTATACCAAAATAACAAATCCAAATTATAAGAAATCCTATCGAAGCTATAAGTGCAGAATTCGTACCCTTCCAATTTGTATTTGTTCTACTATGTAAATAAATTGCGAATATGGTCCAAGTAATAAATGCCCAAGTTTCCTTAGGATCCCAATTCCAATAGGATCCCCAGGCCTCATTAGCCCATACTGCTCCACAAAGAATACCTACGGTTAAAAGGGTAAATCCTAGGCTAATGACACGATAACTCCAAGAATCCAAACGCTCCGTTAATTGATATTTGTAATAATTTGGAAATGAAGGGACAGAGGTTCTTTTTAAAGCACTTCTTTTTGCATAAAAATATTTAATATCACTAAAGAAAAATGTTTTATTTAAAACATTTTTTTTTCTTTTTAGAAAAGAAATGGAAATTATTTCGAAATCTAATGATTAGAATAGCGGCAGATAATAAGGATCCGCACAAAAGAGTTGCATAGCTTAATAACATCATACTGACATGCATCATTAACCACTGAGATTGTAGAGCAGGTACTAGTATCGTGGATTGATGCATTTCAGTTAAAAGACCCGATGTGGCAAAGCCTTGCGTTAAAATAGTACTTGGCGTAGTTATTGTGCTTAAATCATTTTTAGAGTTCTGTATTTTAGGAATGGTATGAAGAATATACAGGGCCCATGAAAGGAAGATCAATGACTCATATAAATTACTTAATGGAAAATGTCCCGAGGAAGCCCAACGAGAAACTAAGAATCCTGTTATAGAGAAAAAAGTAACTATCATTCCTTTTTCTGACGAATCACGTAATCCTCCAAGTTCACGAACTAATAAGGTTATAAAATGAATCGTAATCACAATTGAAAACGTTGAGAAAGAGATATGAGTTAGTATATGTTCTAAAGTTGCAAATAGCATAAGGGGAAGGTCCCATTACAAAATTGTAAATTTCGAATTGATTTCTAATCTATTGTATTCTTTTTCAAGAATGCCGCCACTCGGATTCGAACCGAGATGCTTGAGCACTGCTTCCTAGAGCAGCGTGTCTACCAATTTCACCATGGCGGCTAACTTCAAATAATAGGTAACTTAAAAGAATAATAGCTATTATCTTGGGAATCGTCGATATTGGAAAGTCCATAAAATTTAGGAACATTAGAGTTTTCATTAAAATAGACTTCGTTTGGTAGTATCGTTTCCATTTTTTTTTTACAATAAACTCTTGCTTTGCCCAATAGAAAACACAAACACTGCTTGAAAGAGTTGGAATTTCTTTTTTCTAACTTGCAATTGTAGAACTAATTTTTTCTAATTAATTTCTCGTTTACATTTTGAAAATTCTTTCAATACAATGAAAAAAATCCAAAAGGGTTTCTATTTAATGATGAAATTAAAATGGATAAATGGAAAAGGCTTTTTGGATTTTTTAAAAATTTCTAGAATGAAAGTCTTTATGCTCTTATTAATAAGATTTACTAACCTTATGATTTTGGAGAAGATAGGTGGAAGTTGTAAGTCCTATTGTAAGAATACTCCACTTTTCATAATTTTCATAATAGAATATGAGGATTCTATTATGAAAATTATGAAAAGTTCATTGATAGGAAAAGAATACTTAGCACACAGTATACCAAACAAAACTTTTTTTTCTTGTATATATAAGATAAGAGGGGTTTTTTGTTCTAAGAATATTGTACCGAGTAATTCGACACATAAAAGTACATTCAAAGAAGAATCAAAATTATTAAATAATTGGAATTCTTTTTTGATAAGTCAATTCATATTATTCCAAAATCTTATTATTTGTTTGTTGCCCAGAAAAACCCTTTGGTTTTGGATGCTCATTACCGCTCGAAAATGATCTTGATTTTACTAAAGAATAAGATTGTACTATGGAAAAATAAGTCTTTTTCTTCCAAATATTTTTACGAATACGCTTTTTTGACATTGAAGTACGTTTTTTTGGAACTGCCATTCAAAAGGAAATTACTTTTTCTAGTTGTATGTGAAAGACATCTATTGCTGCAAATCAATCCTTCTTTCTTCTTTTTATTAGTATTTATACTTAGATACTGAAAGATACTTAAATTTTGAATTATTTTTACTTCATTTTGTCTAATGCGGATAAGACAACAAGAATTTTTTAACATTTTTTCTTTATATATTTTATACTTGTTTTTTAATAATATAGAATATATAGAAAGTTTCTCATTTAAATCTATTTATATCTATTTATATATCAAGTATACTCCATATATAGATATATGGTATGGAAGCCTATCCCCCATATAAGATAAGACGGGGGGATAAAAAGAAGGGAAAATGAAAATAGTTAATTAAGTTCAGAATGGTATTCATAAAGGAAAGGAATTCCAATCAAAACAAAAAATACTGAGTCTCTAAACAAGACATTCTAAAACTTAGGTAATTTATAGTCATTAGGATTTTAGTTCTATATGAAGTAAGGACTATTCGATAATTTCTTATAAACATAGGTTTCATTGGAATTCACTCAATCAGTTAATTATGGAACAAGAGAGCTGTTTCATCTTTGTTTTAAAGAAATATAAAAATGAATTATGATAGAAAGTAAAATGATTCCACTTTTTTTTTTTATTTTTATAAATATCTTTATTTAGTTAATAAAATAACTAGGTAACGAAGTTATTTTATTAACTTTTTTAATTTAACCAACTAAACCCATTCTTAATTTTTAATTATTTCAATGAGATAAATTTTGGAAAAATTAAGAATTTCAGTATTTTTTCTTATTCTTTTTATTTATTCTTTCAGAAAGAGATAAGAATTGGTTTGGTGAATCGGAAACAATTTTATAGAAAAATTGAAGTAA
>NW_027333414.1:0-20012 GCF_002575655.3 Aegilops tauschii subsp. strangulata | reverse complement strand
ATTTGATCTCATCACTTTACTTAATTAATTTGTTGGGTTGATAATTATTAATTTGGGATTGAGTTGGAGGAACCTTCTCAATGTTTTCAACAAACTTTGTAGTTAAATAAAATGTATTCCTTTTGCAGTAGGGAAAAATTGGCTTTATGCAAAAATAAACTTAGAGCTTTCCACCAGCCAAATATGCATGTAGTGATAGCTATTATTCATCATTATCCTATGGTGTGAATTTGCCAGTACATTCAATGTACTGACCTACATGGCTGCAACGTCTCATGTTGCAGGATCTTACGACGAGTAAGTGATATATTAGGGTTACGATTTCTACCCTCAAGTTTGCCATTGGTGTTGATGGGAATCCACAACCTTGTTACTTCCGCTATTTGGATTGAGGTAATAGTATTTACGTTACTTTATACATGTGATTTACCTCTGTTATAAATCCTCGAGTACTGTGTGTGTCAGCATACCGATCGAAGGATGACACTTAAGCACAGAGACTTGACCGTCTGAGGTCGGGTCGCTACAAGATGGTATTAGAGCACATGTTGACTGTAGGACGTGACCCTAGAAACTGGCAAGCCCATAGGAAAGATTTTTATCTACAACTTTCTTTTCAAAAGGATCTTTTACCTCTCTTCTCTTCTGAGCTTATTCAAATATTCCCTTTTAGTGAGACTGTCAGGACCGGTTTTCGGGATATTAATTTCCCAGAAAATGGCCCTTGTGCTCACCAGCCCCAGGATTACTGTTAGCTGATGAGGCACCGTCTTGATACAGAAATTCCAAGCAAAGAACAAAATATGTAGTACAAGACCATTGTGGCCTCTGAGTACAACAATTGGTTTCTAGTGGTTGATGGCGGAAGCGGTTTGTGGTACATCTGCGTCTATGGGACTCCATTTCCCACAGGAACAGCTGACCAGGATAACTCCTTTCTTCGCGAGGCTGCTATCATCATTGCGTAGGTTCCGGGGCTGTCATCGCAACGCTCCTCTCCAAGCAAGCAATCTGGCCAAGACAATAGCCAGGGACAAGCCAGTGAGTACTTTTGAATGTACTCGCAAACATTATGAACACGGGTATAATATAACGAGGGATAATCATGCTCCGAAATATTCTATGATCATAACGTCTGTCACAAAATAAACGAAATCCATGATGCACGCATGCTGGTAAAACATGAATATGTACTACAAGAGTAGAAATAGAATACACCGATCAAGTGTCTGAAGCGACGCCTCGAAAGGATAATAAGATAAATCATGCCTCAGTCGGGCATCTGAGCGACACCACGTAAAGGGCTTATAAATAAAAGAAATAACCAGCATGCCACAGTCGGGCGTCTATGCGACACCACATAAAGGGCTTATAAAGAATTTAAATAACAAGCATGCCACAGTCGGGCGTCCGAGCGACACCACATAAAGGGCTTATATAAGAATAATCACAGTGAATATCCAGGAGGTAGAACCGTCCCAGGGATACTCAATAATTCAAATAATGTAAATGGTTAGTCCATAATAATAATAATCATAATCCTCATATGTCACAGGTCATAATCAATGTCCTGGTTTAACAGTGTCTCCTCGAAGACCGACACTAAGACCGACTCTTGACCCATCTCAGACTGTAGTCCTTACCCATGGACACGACTATTCGAATAGGTTTAACCTCTGCAGAGGGTGTACTCTTTACCCAAGAGTAACGGATTTCTTTAGTCCATCGGGACTAATTCCGCCGACGGTCTTTTAATTGAAAACACACCTGCCCGCACACACCATCCTAACTTACCGGTGTCTGGAATCACCCACGACACCTGTCAAGCAAAACTCTAAGTGGGGAGGCTACAACCTCGATTAGCATGGGATCACGCGCGCAAACTAGGGAAGCCACTCCCCTCGGCTACAACCGGAAACACCCATGCCCCCGGACCAGGTGGCATGCCTACCAGATGCCTCCGGTATCTTCCACCATGGCCTCTCTGTACGGTGTGTGCTTGGAGGGGTTGACAACTTACTGAACCGTTCCCTACCTACGGCAGGGACAAGTGGTAGTACGAAACAAGTAATGGGGTTACTGGAACGAGACTCGATCTACGGTTGACTCAGGAGGTTCAAGTATTCCCTGTATGATTAGCATAACAATTATATTTCAACTAACAGACAGAATCACCACTCATCATACCTCATCATGCCATACTGGACACACTCGTCTCGACGAGGAACTAGGGACAAGCTCGTGTCTACCCAAGACCGCGACTTTCCCGGCTTCCTTCCGGTATGCATGAAAAGCTCACGAGGATGATTACCATCACCAGCATATCCATTTCTAACAGCAAAGAATCTCATTATGCACTCACGCGTATGATCGTATCGTCACATAAAATAACGAATGCTGCATGTCAAGGTGGTGTTGTAACCGTACCAAACAACACACAAAAATATTATGCCAGGGTTCAGAATGCTTGCCTTCAAGAGTATGCAAGAGGGAGTGCACTTTTTGAAAGTTGCCTTCTTCTTCAAAATCCTATTTTATGAAAGTTTAGATTAACCCATAGTTTTAAAACAGTACAAAAAAGTTGTTTGGAAAAATTTCAAATAAATACTAAAATAAACTAGACAGAATTTGAGAAAGGTAGGAAAAGGAATCAACTCATTTGGAGTTATATATAAAAAGATATAGCCAGTCAAAGTTTAGTCAAAGTCTGTTTTTAATAAAAACCAGAAAAAGAAAACGTTTCGGGGGAAAATACGTTTTCGAAGCAGAGGAGACGTACTTCAGGGGTTTACGCGTCCACTTAAACACGTGGTGGCGGGGCTGGGTCACTGACAGTGGGTCCAGTGGGCCCACTGGTCAGGTTTGACTAGTCCCCCGCCTTCTTCCTCCTCTGTCCGAGCCGAGGCGGGGGCTCCGTCGATCGACGCCGGCGAACGACGGCTCCTAGGAGCCATCCAAGGGTGGGGAAGGATCCACCGCTCCAGGACGATCCTTCCGGTAGTCGAAAGGGCCCCGGGGACGGAGGGGATCATCGGCGGCGAGCTTCGCGGCGGCGGAGGCTTCGGGCATGATTGGGGAATTGGGCTGTGGTGGCTCCTGATCGAAGCTTAGAGGCTGGGCGACTCCGCACAGTCGAGGGGAGTCGGACGGCGGCGTTGGATGGGTGGGGGAGGCCCTGGTTGCGTCGCACTGCACTGGATTGTGGCGGCGACCGAACTGATCGGAGACGGGGAAGAAAGCTTCCCGACGTCGATTGCTGGGTGTTGGGGGCACTAGGGGAATAGAACGAGGTTGCCTGAGTGCTTGGTCGAGCTCGGGGTCCCCTTATATAGGCGCAACGAGGTTGGTTCCGCGGTGGTGGATAAGAACGACGGCGAACCGCCGTTCTGTAGTGGCCAGGGCGACGTGGCGGCGACGAGCACTAGCAGACGGGCTTGAGGATAGGCTGGGGCTGTACAAAGGGGGCAGCTGGCGCGTTGCTGCGGCTCGGGCGGCGCCGTCCACGGCAGGAGCCCACTGTGGCCGACCGCTAGCCACCGTGGCCGACCTGACGGCGGCGCTGTAGGGCGCCAGGGGCGGCTCTGCGGCGAGGGAGGGGTCGGGGCATGTCGGCTGCGAGCGGGAAGGGTCAGCACGAGCGCGGGGGTGGGCGGCAGCGAGACGCGGCGGCTCGGTGCACGCACGTGCAAAACGTGCGCTCTGGGCGCACCCAGAGCGTGCACGCCAACTGTTCGGCAAAATGCCAATGCGTGCCACAGGGCTTGGGTGAGGCTGGCAATTAGCAGACCTGGGTTAGGAGTAGCTAGGATCTTAGTGGACAAGGTTGCTGGGCCAGTGGATTAAGTACACAGTGCAAGCTAAAAATCATGTCAAAACTGACTATGCACACCAAGTGTTTGACAAAATGACAAGGGCTTCTAGACAACTCTTGGAGTGGCCAAAATCTCCAGATCAGGGTCTCCCTAGATTTAGGTGATGATGGCAAGATCATTTGGGCAAAACCAGAAACTTGCTAGTGCAAGTTTTGCAAACCTTCAGTTTTGGACAGAAAGAAAAAGGCCTTATTGCATGCACTTAAAACCCTCCAATGGGTCCACTCTCCTGGACTTAAGGGTTTTGCAGGGTGGTCTATAAGTAGGAAAAAGCTCATGGTTACTAGAGTAAGATAATCTAGGGTTGCAGTACAAATCACTAAGCTGGACCAGAATGAAGATGAGGATGATTTTCTCAAATTTTTCAAAGAACACCAATGGGTTTTTGCATAAAGTTGAATTATATGCATCTACTGACATCTCCAAACACTTGGAAGAATTTTTAGAGGAATATTTAAATAGGTTGTAGTGCAAAAATACCTACTGGACCAGATTTGAAAAGTTGATGTAGAGCTCAAAATCTCCAATAAACAAAGGATATTTTTGCATAAAGGTGATGTGGAAACATCACATGACATCCCCAAATTTTGGTGAAAATTTTAAATGCATTTATCAAATGGTTGCAGTGCAAAAGAGGCTCCAAATTTATGAAAAATCATTTTAAAAGAAAAAAGCTCAGGAAAAACAATTATGCAAATAAATCCACTGATAAAGGATTGTTTTATTAAGAGAGTATACAAGTCCAATAACATTTTTGGAAAGTTTCCACTTGAGGTAAAAACCCACAATATTAAAGAGAAGAGGGGTTCTGAAATCAAAAGATAAATCCAGAAAAATGGAAAATTTAATTTCCTGGCAAAATTTTAATTAATAAAACAAGGCCAAAATTTTGGGGTGTTATAGAGACCATACCCCTTTCCATTTTTACCACACGAAGATTCGACTGATGAGGCTATTCCAAGAAGTACAAGATATCGGACAACTAAGACCACTTCGAAATGAAGAGGATTTTTCTATGCAATTGAAACTACAACGGTTGGAGAATCCGAAGACTAGGAGAATTCGAAGGCCCTGTAGAATTTCCAGATTTGTATGACCTAGGAAGGCTACCCTTATGGAATTTGTCAGACTATGGAAGCTGGCAATACCCGAGATCAAGATGTGTCGAAGAAAGACCAGAACATGGAGCGTTAAAACTTGAAGTTTTGTCAAGATAACCCTAATGGAGGAGATATCAACTATGGAATGATAGCTCATGGTAATGACAAGGGCAGAAACACGGCTAATCATGATGTTATCACCCGCTTATGCTATTGTCACCATGCTGAGTTAAGCATGCATTTCTTCGGAAGGATTGGATTGTAGAAGGCTGATGGAGCATTTGTCAGCAAAGGATGCAGTTTTAACCTTAGCTGGGTATCACCAGGATCTGGAGTAGAAGTTAGGGTGGACCTACAGGAAGCCGTATTTGACGAGAAAATATTCCTTGAAGAACAAGGGACCTAGAAGCTGAAAGTAGCCAAGCTGGAGGAGCAAACCTCGAGATAATGGAGAATTCGTCAGGAACTGAAGGACAGTAGGACCATGGTTCATGCTAAGGGTGTTAAAACCTAGAAGTTTGGAATGCAACTCTAGAATATTAAAGGACATCATGAGAGACTTCGCGTCAACAAAGATGATCTGGCAAAAGAACTTGAGAAGGACTAGCACGATCGAAAGAAGCCAGCGGAGACATGAACAAGACCTGAAGAGTTTGACGACCTTGAAGATTTATTGACCTTTAGAAGACCAAACCCCTGTTATATACCTATGTTAGATGCGTCGATTATGAGCTGTCATTTGTTTGATGTTTTTCCGACAGCCACAAAATAAAATCTGTCTTTTCAAAACTATTGTTTGTATTGTGTGTATCCCTCTCTATCTCTCTTATCTCACCCCCAATACCCTTGAAACCAATAGAGGATGAATGGAGATGAAACCATATTTTCTGGACCGATGAGTCAATTGGAGACGAATCGATGGATTCAGAACATGGAGGATCATATGGGGAATAACACTATAGCTAGAAATGGTACGGCCCAACATGCTCTTCAGTGCTTTGAAAGAGGTGATGCTACTTGGTGGAGGATGTACCAAACCATCAATGGATGGCAAGGAGTAACCACTTGGGAAGAATTTAAGATGCCTCTGCTAAAGTCACGGCTTGTGTTCCAGAAGTTGAAGCCTTATGGAAGTGGTATGGAGAAAACTTGTGCATGCAAGCTTTGTGAAGAAATAGGACACAACCATAAAGAACACAAGGATGAATGCCCTAATTGTGAAGGAAGTCACCCAGCTGAAGAATGCCCAACTAGGTAGATCACTTGTTTCTTGTGTGAAGGGAGTACCCACTACCCTGCTTAGTGTCACATTTACCCCATGGTACAAACAAACATCCAGCAGAAGAAAGAAGTAATGAAAGGAGCCCTCATGGAAATTTTAGAAGAACATGTGATGAAGGAAGAGGTGGAGGACACACCCAAAGAAGACCCAATTAAACCATGCACTAAGTCATGTTATTCATGTGGAGAAGAAGGAGACATCTCCCAAAATTGTATGAATGGGGATCTAGTAGAATTCCCGACAGAGGAAGTAGAGTATGACCCACAGGAAATAGAAGCCCTGATTGGAATGGAAAAGTCCAGGAAGAAAAGTAGATTGGATACCAGGAAGGACCTGAGTCATATCACATGTTTCAGGTGCAAATAGTCAGGGCACTACTTCAGTAGTTGCCCAAAAAGGAAGCCGAGGACCCAAGGAGGCTATATAATCACAAGGAAACCTCGAGACTTGTCAGAAGTAATATGTTTCTGCTGTAATGAAGCAGGGCACTTTGCCAGGGATTGTCCCAAGGAGAAGGAGACTTGTGATAATTAGTTGTGTCTGTGAGAAGTAATGTAGTAGTAGTAGAAGTTGTGGGAACAACTCTTTTGCATTGAGGTGTTGAGTTGAGGCATGTAATGGAAATGCAGGAGATTGAAGTAATTCGAGAATCAATAAAGTTAGCACCGTTGGTACTGATTTGAATTTTTATGAGTTGCAACTCTATGAAGAAAGATTTTGACCATTTTCGAGGATATGAGAAATATGGTGTATGGATGAATTTGTGCATTTCAAGGGTGGTAGGACCCTGTGAGGACACTGGACCCCTGGAAATGATAATGATATTCCATGGAGTGGACTTCGGACAAAATAAGTACGAGTTTTATCTCGATATGTGGGGTATCCCAAGAATATGAAGGGATGAAGTACTATTGGATATAAAGGAGGTATAATGTTGGTAATGTGGAGCAATTGTAACTCCATGATGAGTCGGAGTAATCACTTCTTAGCTTGGTTCCAGTAGAAGGAAGAAGGACAGTATAATTGGAAGGATTTAAGAATGCTAGGAAGCTGGATGTTGGAATAATGATCAGTTGCCCCGATGATGAGCTCAAGGTTTGCAAGTGATGAGATGGGCCATAACCCACAGGCGCCAGGACCTGCCAAGAAGCAAGCACACTCTTGCTGAAGGAAAAACCCTGGAGGAAGTTACGGCTTTATCAACAGACGATCTTATAGGAGTTTACGCAAAACCAGAGAGATGTGAAGGAACGATAGATGTTTTTGTTCAGCTTGCAGAATCAATGGATTTATCCGAACCCAGTTTGTCGACAAGAGAAATTCTACAATGCTGGTGAGGATGACCGAGCGTTAGAATGCGAGATTCACTAAACCTTATACAAGGTAATGATTTGGGTGTGGGATGGATTGATCAGCATACCCACTTACTATTATTGTTCGCCTTGCTATACGGGATGGTAAATCTAAGTGACTTGCCTATAGTAGAGAGACGACGATATTAAACCTTTTTTGATCCTTAGAATGGTATAAGTATTTTCCCTTGTATAAGGCAGCTGCTGCCAATCGTAGGATATACGGTGAGGTTCAACCCAGACCCATTTCCTGCAGGAGAAACCATAAATTGTTGACCACCATGAGATATCGATAGTCGTTTAGTATTGGCGCCAGACCCGTCAGCTAAGAAGACCCAGTCTCGGAATAACCTTACCAAGATGGAAGGACAGAAGAATTGAGAAAAATGTTATGCCACTACCGGAAGAGCCCAGAGAAGGAATTATCCCGAAGATCTGAGAAGATAGACACCGTCAACAATAAGGATGGACTATATGAGTTTTGATGGAACCGTAGCAATGCTTCTAAGGGTGGTAGCACCCCTGACCCCCCTGTGATGATCGATGGATTTTGAGAAGACCCCGAACCTAACCTATTTCTTTCTAGCCTCTCCGAATCTCGAGGACGAGATTCATTTTAAGGGTGCTAGGTTTGTAACATCCCAAAATTCTAAATTTTGGAATGTTGTATTAAATAGATAGTTTTGTAAAACAACTTAAACATATTTTTGAAAGTTTAAAGTTTGATTTCAAACAGATTTGTATTTGAACTTCGTTTGATCATAACTTGAGTTTTATAACTCCGATTTGAGTGGTTCTTTTTGGAAATCGAAGCTCTTGACCTAAACTTTCTGATAAGGCCAAATTCACATAATTTTCGTACTGTTAGAAATTGTTTTACGTTGCGAGAGTTATTTGCTTGGTTTTGATGTTTTCTGAATTGTCTTCTTCATTCTTTCTGATCCTTTGAGTGATTACTTATGTGTGGTTACTATTGCTTGCTCACGATAGATTGACCAGAGTGTGACGAGTAGAACTATTAGGAGTTATGAGTGTGAATCATCTTGATCATCAGTACAAGGCAAGTTCACACTTTGATCATATCCCTTACATACCCAGTTTTTATGCATTAGTTTCACCCTCAAACATTGCATGAGTACATATTGATAACATGTGGGTATTGGGAAGTAGTTGATGAGGTAGGAACCTATTGTCCTACATTCAAACCTTGGGAGTTACTACTACGTTATGCTTTTACTGCTATGCTATGCTCGTAGACGTGGATTGGGATTGAGTGTATCCATGACAGATGTGAGATTATTTTTAATGGTTAACTTAAGGTGGCTACTTTAATACACATCTGGGTGGAATGGTAGGGGCACCCTGGAGCACCCAGTGGTCTGCCCGGGCACCTGGGGAACCCAGTGCTTGCCCAAGGGGATCCCGGAGGACCCGTGTGATCACCTATGGAATGCCACCCAGGCTCAAAGGGATCATAAGATTATTCATGCTAGAAACTTCCATGTGCAGCCGCAAGCTATTATGGGCTCTAGCATAGTTGAGTATGTTGCATGACCTCTTCCAATGGTAGGCTAGCAGATGTAGGGGATGTAGGTTGGTACTGTCTACCCGGGGTTAGAGTTAATGCTTCTGAAAGACTGTGTCTCGGTCATCCGTGTCTCAAACACCTTGTAGTGCGAGAAATCCAACGGAGGAGATCGAGTCTGGTGGGGAAAAGTGCGCAAACCTCTGCAGAGTGTACAAACTAATCATGATTAGTCGTGTCCCCGATTATGGACATCTTGAGTATCTGGTTCTTGAATTATTGATTTGATCTCATCACTTTACTTAATTAATTTGTTGGGTTATTAATTTGGGATTGAGTTGGAGGAACCTTCTCAATGTTTTCAACAAACTTTGTAGTTAAATAAAATGTATTCCTTGTGCAGTAGGGAAAAATTGGCTTTATGCAAAAATAAACTTAGAGCTTTCCACCAGCCAAATATGCATGTAGTGATAGCTATTATTCATCATTATCCTATGGTGTGAATTTGCCAGTACATTCAATGTACTGACCTACATGGCTGCAACGTCTCATGTTGCAGGATCTTACGACGAGTAAGTCATACGTTGGGGTTACGATTTCTACCCTCAACTTTGCCGTTGGTGTTGATGGGAATCCACAACCTTGTTACTTCCGCTATTTGGATTGAGGTAATAGTATTTATGTTACTTTATACATGTGATTTACCTCTGTTATAAATCCCCGAGTACTGTGTGTGTCAGCATACCGATCCAGGGATGACACTTAACCACAGAGACTTGACCGTCTGAGGTCAGGTCGCTACAACCATCGAGGATAAAAAGATGGGGTTTATATCATATTGCTTGAGTTTATCCCTCTACATCATGTCATCTTGCCTAATGCGTTACTCTATTCTTATGAACTTAATACTCTAGATGCATGCTGAATAATGGTCGATGTGTGGAGTGATAGTAGTAGATGCAGGCAGGAGTCGGTCTACTTGTCATGGACGTGATGCCTATATACATGATCATGCCTAGATATTCTCAATTCTATCAATTGCTCGACAGTATTTCGTTCACCCACCGTAATACTTATGCTATCTTGAGAGAAGCCACTAGTGCAACCTATGGCCCCCGGGTCTATTTTCCATCATATTAATCTCCCGTTATTTCTGTTACCGTTTATTTTGCTTTCTTTACTTTTAGTATTTATCATAAAAATACCAAAAATATTATCTTATCGTCTGTATCAGATCTCACTTTTGCAAGGGGCCGTGAAGGGCATGACAACCCCTTTATCGCGTTGGTTGCAAGGTTCTTATTTGTTTGTCTAGGTACGAGGGACTTGAGCGTGGCCTCCTACTGGATTGATACCTTGGTTCTAAAAAACTAAGAAAAATACTTACGCTACTTTGCTGCATCACCCTTTCCTCTTCAAGGGAAAACCAACGCTGTGCTCAAGAGGTAGCACCCAACGCCATATATTATTTCCCAATGATGTATGGCTTTCCTATGATGTTTGAGTAGATCCGTTTTGTCCTATGGGTTAATTGATGATCGTGATTGGTTTGAGTTGCATGTTTTATTATTGGTGTTGTCCTATGGTGGTCTCCGTGTCGCGCAAGCGTGAGGGATCCCCGCTGTAGGGTTTGCAATATGTTCATGGTTTGCTTATTGTCTGCGTTGCGTGAGTGACTGAAACACAAACACGGATAAGTGGGTCATGGCGTATGGGAATAAAGAGGACTTGATACTTTAATGCTATGGTTGGGTTTTACCTTAATGATCTTTAGTAGTTGCGGATGCTTGCTAGAGTTCCAATCATAAGTGCATATGATCCAAGAAGAGAAAGTATGTTAGCTTATGCCTCTCCCTCAAATAAAATTGCAATAGTGATTACCGGTCCAGTTATCGATTGCCTAGGGACAAATAACTTTCTCGTGACATAAAACTCTCTACTAGAAATAATTTAGTTGTGTCTTTATCTAAACAGCCCCTAGTTTATATTTATGTGATGTTTATTATCTTGCAAACCTATCCAACAACACTTCTAGTTTCATACTTGTTCTAGGTAAAGCGAACATTAAGCGTGCGTAGAGTTGTATCGATGGTCGATAGAACTTGAGGGAATATTTGTTCTACCTTTAGCTCCTCGTTGGGTTCAGCACTCTTACTTATCGAAGAGGCTACAATTGATCCCCTATACTTGTGGGTTATCAAGACCTTTTTCTGGCGCCATTGCCGGGGAGTTATAGCGTGGGGTGAATAATCTCGTGTGTGCTTGTTTGCTTTATCACTAAGTAGATTTTATTTGCTGTTCTAAGTTGTTCTCTATCTTTAGTTATGGATATGGAACACGAAATACCAAAAAAAATTAGGTGTACTTGCTACTCATGGAGATGGGGAACCTCCTAAAACCCTCGATGCTCATTATGTGAAAGATATTATGTACTACTTTGATAATCCTAAGAAAACCCCATTCAACTTTATAATGGGAGTAACGTTGGATCAACGTGAATACTTTAGGGATTATCGCTTGACTCAAAAAGGGAAACTATTGTGGGATCAAATTCATATGTTGCATTGGTATGCTCGGGAACTGTGCTTGAGATATGATTATACTTGTTGCTCTAGGATGAAGGCTCCACACCTTCCCATTTCATGCGAATTTAATGATAATAAAACCTTAGCTTCTTATGCTAATGGTATATATGATTACTATGATGTGGAACAAATAGAAGAATTCGTTGCTTTTATGGGTGCTTATGAAATTGAATCTTTGTTTAAAGTGTGTGTAAATCTTTATGATGCTGCTTACAGACCTAAAAATTTAGCTATCCTTAAATATTTCTATGAGAATTATAAATACAATTATGATATTAATGAATTTATTGAGAAAGTCTCCGCTGTCCAAGAAGAGACTAATATTTTGCAGGAATCTATGGAAGAAGAAATTGATGAAACTGTGAGCTCATTGGATGAAAAAGATGAGGAGGAGAGCGAAGAACAAAAGGAGGAAGAGCGGATTGATCACCCGTGCCCACCTTCTAATGAGAGTAACTCTTCAACTCATACATTGTTTAATTTCCCTTCGTGCTTACCGAAGGATGATTGCTATGATGATTGTTATGATCCCGTTGATTCTCTTGAAATACCCCTTTTTGATGAACTTGATGCTTGCTATGCTTGTGGCCATGATGCCAATATGAATGATGCTTATGGAGATGAACTTTATATAGTTCCTTATGTTAAACATGAAATTTTTGCTATTTCACCCACGCATAATAGTCCTATTATCTTTTTGAATTCTCCAAACTACACTATATCGGAGAAGTTTGCTCTTATTAAGGTTTATGTTGATGGGTTGCATTTTACCGTTGCACATGATGATTTTGATAGATATAATATGCATGTGCTTGCTGCTCCAACTTGCAATTATTATGTGAGAGGAACTACATCTCCGCCTCTTTATGTTTCCAACATGATAGAATTGCAAGAAACTGCTTATACTATGCATTGGCCTTTACTTTGTGTGCACGAATTGTTCTTTTATGACATGCCGATGCATAGGAAGAGAGTTAGACTTCGTCATTACATGATATATGTTGCTTTGTGCTCACTAATAAATGCCCAATCATTGTTAATTAAAATTGGCTTTGATATAGCTTGGGATCCGGGTGGGTCCATTATTTGAGCACTATATGCCTAGCTTAATGGCTTTAAAGAAAGCGCTGCCAGGGAGACAACCCGAAAGTTTTAGAGAGTCATTTATTTCTGTTGTGTGCTTTTATAAAGTTTAAAAACAAAAAATAAAGAGGGGAACCCAAAACTTTTTCAAAAAGAAAAGCGAAAGTGAGAAAGACGAGCATTGTTAAAGTGGGAGCTAGCCTTGAACTTTGTTCATGCTCACGGAAAGTTTGTGAATCTTCATTACAGAAACATTTCAACAAAAATAATTATCCCCTTGTACAATTCCATTGTATAATAAAAATAATGTGCCAAGGTTTGCCTTTAGGATGTTTACAATGCTTGTTGGTTTGTGCGGTGCAGGACAGAAACTTTGGCTGTAGTGCGTGATTTTACATTTTTTACTGGTACGTCAAACGGTTCTGAAACTTTTTGCACTGTCTTTCTATACAAATTGTTTGTTTTTACTAATTTTGGCAGAATTGTTGGAGTAGAAGTATGGTGAATGTTCAGATTACTACAGACTGTCCTGTTTAAGACAGATTCTGTTTTTGATGCATAGTTTGCTTGTTTTGATGAAACTGTCGATTCCTATCAGTGGATTAAGCCATGGAAAAGTTATATTACAGTAGCTACAATGCAAAAACAAAATATGAATTGGTTTGCAACAGTACTTAGAGTAGTGATTTGCTTTATTATACTAACGGATCTTGCCGAGCTTTCTGTTGAACTTTTGTGTGGATGAAGTGTTCGAAGATCGAGGAGGTCTCGATGTGAGGAGAAGGAGGAGAGGCAAGAGCTCAATCTTGGGGATGCCCAAGGCACCCCAAGTAAATATTCAAGGAGAATCAAGCGTCTAAGCTTGGGGATGCCCCAGAAGGCATTCCATCTTTCTTCAACAAGTATCGGCATGTTTTCGGATTCGTTTCGTTCATGCGATATGTGCAAATCTTGGAGCGTCTTTTGCATTTAGTTTTTAATTTTATTTTATGCACCATGCTAGTATGAGATAGTCCTTGTTTGATTTATAGAATGCTCATTGCACTTCACTTATATTTTTTGAGTATGGCTTTATAGAATGCTTCATGTGCTTTACTTATATCATTTGAAGTTTGGATTGCCTGTTTCTCTTCACATAGACAACCGCCATTTTGTAGAATGCTCTTTTGCTTCACTTATATTTGTTAGAGCGTGGGCATATCTTTTGTAGAAAGAATTAAACTCTCTTGCTTCACTTATATCTATTTAGAGAGATGACAGGAATTGGTCATTCACATGGTTAGTTATAAAATCCTACATAAACTTGTAGATCGCTGAATATGATATGTTTGATTCCTTGCAATAGTTTTGCGATATAGAGATGCTAATATGTGGGAGGTACTTAAATGATTGTGGGTTAGTAAGAATATTGGTGTTAAGGTTTGTGATTCCCGAAGCATGCACGTATGGTCTCCTAACTATGTAACCAAATTGGCGTGCATTGTATTTTGATTGTTTATCTTTGTGTGAAGGTCGGGGGCGCACGATGGTTAACTCCTACCAACCTCCCCCCTAGGAGCATGCGTCGTAGTATTTTGCTTCGAGGGCTAATAGATTTTTCGCAATAAGTATGTGAGTTCTTTATGACTAATGTTGAGTCCATGGATTATACGCACTCTCACCCTTCCATCATTGCTAGCCTCTTCGGTACCGTGCATTGCCCTTTCTCACCTCCAGAGTTGGTGCAAACTTCACCGGTGCATCCAAACCCCGTGATACGATCGCTCTATCACACATAAGCCTCCTTATATCTTCCTCAAAACAGCCACCATACCTACCTATCATGGCGTTTCCATAGCCATTCCGAGATATATTGCCATGCAACTTCCATCATCATCATATACATGACTTGAGCATTTATTGTCATATTGCTTTGCATGATTGTAAGACATCTAGCATGATGTTTTCATGGCTTCCCCGTTTTGATTTCATTGCTACGCTAGATCATTGCACATCCCAGTACACCGCCGGAGGCATTCATATAGAGTCATATCTTTGTTCTAGCATCGAGTTGTAATATCGAGTTGTAAGTAAATAAAAGTGTGATGAGCATCATTATTAGAGCATTGCCCCATGTGAAAAAAAGAGAGGCCAAAGAAGCCTAAATAAAAAAGGGGGCCAAAGAAGCCCGCCAAAAAAAGAGAAGAAAAAAAGGGGCAATGTTACTATCCTTTTACCACACTTGTGCTTCATCATAGCACCATGTTCTTCATATAGAGAGTCTCTTGAGTTATAACTTTCATATACTAGTGGGAATTTTCATTATAGAACTTGGCTTGTATATTTCGATGATGGGCTTCCTCAAATGCCCGAGGTCTTCATGAGCAAGCAAGTTGGATGCACACCCACTTAGTTTCCAGTTTGAGCTTTCATACACTTATAGCTCTTAGTGCATTCGTTGCATGGCAATCCCTACTCCTCGGATTGACATCAATTGATGGGCATCTCCATAGCCCGTTGATTAGCCGCGTCGATGTGAGATTTTCTCCCTTTTTGTCTTCTCCACACAACCTCCATCATCATATTCTATTCCACCCATAGTGCTATGTCCATGGCTCACACTCATGTATTGCGTGAAGAATTAAAAAGGTTCGAAAAAGTAAAGTATGAAAACAATTGCTTGGCTGACACCGGATGAGCATGAGGGGTACCTTGTGTTAAGAAAATGGAGCATACAAGACTATATGATTTTGTAGGGATAGCGTTCTTTAGCATTGATATTTTGAAAGACATGATTGTTTGTTGGGATGCCCGAGTATTAAATTCTTTTATGTCAAATGATAGACTATTGCTTTGAATCGCTCGTGTCTTAATATTCATGCCATGATTAGATTACATGATCAAGATTATGCTAGGTAGAATTCCACATCAAAAATTATCCTTTTTATCATTTACCTACTCGAGGACGAGCAGGAATTAAGCTTGGGGATGCTGATACGTCTCCGTCGTATCTATAATTTTTGATTATTCCATGCCAATATTCTACAACTTTCATATACTTTTGGCAACTTTTTATGCTATTTTTGGGACTAACATATTGATCCGGTGCCCAGTGCCTGTTCCTATTTGTTGCATGTTTTTTGTTTCACAGAAAATCCAAATCAAACGGAGTCCAAACGGGATAAAAACTGACGGAGATTTTTTTGGAACATTTATGAATTTGGTAAGTGGAATCAACGCCAGACGATGCCCGAGGGGGCCACGAGGCAGGGGGCGCCCCTGACCCTCGTGGACACCCCGTAAGGTGGTAGTTGCCCTTCTTTCGCCGCAAGAAAGCTAATAACTGGATAAAAATTGTGTTCAAATTTCAATCCAATCAGAGTTACGGATCTTCGGGAATATAAGAAACGGTGAAAGGCCAGATGTGGGAGCGCAGAAACAGAGAGAGACAGAGAGACAGATCCAATCGCGGAGGGGCTCTTGCCCCTCCCACGCCATGGACACCAAGGACCAGAGGGAGAACCCTTCTCCCACCTAGGGAGAAGGCCAAGGAAGAAGGAGAAGGAGGGGGGCTCTCTCCCCCTCGCTTTCGGTGGCGCCAGAGTGCCACCGGGGCCATCATCGTCACCGCAATCTACACCAACAACTTCACTGCCTTCATCACCAACTCTTCCCCCCTCTATGCAGCGGTGTAACCCCTCTTTTACCCGCTGTAAACTCTACTTAAACATGGTGCTCAACGCTATATATTATTTCCCAATGATGTATGGCTATCCTATGATGTTTGAGTAGATCCGTTTTGTCCTATGGGTTAATTGATGATCGTGATTGGTTTGAGTTGCATGTTTTATTATTGGTGCTGTCCTATGGTGCTCTCCGTGTCGCGCAAGCGTGAGGGATCCCCGCTGTAGGGTTTGCAATATGTTCATGGTTTGCTTATTGTCTGCGTTGCGTGAGTGACTGAAACACAAACACGGATAAGTGGGTCATGGCGTATGGGAATAAAGAGGACTTGATACTTTAATGCTATGGTTGGGTTTTACCTTAATGATCTTTAGTAGTTGCGGATGCTTGCTAGAGTTCCAATCATAAGTGCATATGATCCAAGAAGAGAAAGTATGTTAGCTTATGCCTCTCCCTCAAATAAAATTGCAATAGTGATTACCGGTCTAGTTATCGATTGCCTAGGGACAAATAACTTTCTCATGACATAAAGCTCTCTACTAGAAATAATTTAGTTGTGTCTTTATCTAAACAACCCCTAGTTTATATTTACGTGCTCTTTATTATCTTGCAAATCTATCCAACAACACTTCTAGTTTCATACTTGTTCTAGGTAAAGCGAACATTAAGCGTGCGTAGAGTTGTATCGGTGGTCGATAGAACTTGAGGGAATATTTGTTCTACCTTTAGCTCCTCGTTGGGTTCGACACTCTTACTTATCGAAAGAGGCTACAATTGATCCCCTATACTTGTGGGTTATCAAGGGTGGTTCCTAGCACACCGCAACCATTGTTAGCCGTGTGCGGCGCCCCCCTCCACAGTTTACGCCTTCGGTCATATCTTCGTAGTGCTTAGGCGAAGCCCAGTGCATATCGCTTCACCATCATCGTCACCATGCCGTCGTGCTGACGGAACTCATCTACTACCTCGACAACTTGCTGAATCAAGAAGGCGAGGGACGTCACCGAGATGAACGTGTGCAGAACTCGGAGGTGCCGTACGTTCGGTACTCGATCGGTGGATTGCGAAGAAAGTTCGACTACATCATCCGCGTTGTGAAACGCTTCCGCTTACAGTCTATGAGGGTATGTAGACACACTCTCTCCCCCTCGTTGCTATGCATCTCCTAGATAGATCTTGCGCGAGCATAGGATTTTTTTGAAATTGCATGCTACGTTTCCCAATAGTGGTATCAGAGCCAGGTCTATGCGTAAATGATATGAACGAATAGAACACAAAGAGTTGTGGGCGTTGATCGTCATACTGCTTACCACCAATGTCTTATTTTGATTCGGCGGTATTGTTGGATGAAGCGGCCCGGACCAACCTTACATGACCACGTTAATGAGACCGGTTCCACCGACAAACATGCAACTAGTTTTGCATAAAGGTGGCTGGCGGGTGTCTATTTCTCCTACTTTAGTTGAATCAAATTTGACTGCGGCCGGTCCTTGTTGAAGGTTAAAATAGCAAACTTGATAAATCACCGTTGTGGTTTTTGTGCCATAGGTAAGAACAGTTCTTGCTATAAGCTCGTAGCAGCCACGTAAAACTTACAACAACAAAGTAGAGGACGTCTAACTTGTTTTTGCAGGGCATGTTGTGATGTGACATGGTCAAGACATGATGTGATATACGTTATTGTATGAGATGATCATGTTTTGTAAAAGTTATCGGCAACCGGTAGGAGCCTTATGGTTGTCTCTTTATTGTATGAAATACAAACGCCATGTAATTGCTTTACTTTATCACTATGCATTAGCGATAGTTCTAGAAGCAATAGTTGGCGAGACGACCATGACGCAACGATGGAGATCAAGGTGTCGAGCCAATGAAAATGGAGATCATGATGATGCTTTGGAGATGGAGATCAAAAGCACAAGATGATGATGGCTATATCATGTCACATATTTTGATTGCATGTGATGTTTATCTTTTATACATCTTATTTTGCTTAGTACAGCGGTAGCATTATAAGATGATCCCTTAACTAAATTTCAAGGTATAAGTGTTCTTCCTGAGTATGCATTGTTGCGACAGTTCGTCGTGTTGAGACAACACGTGATGATCGGGTGCGATAGACTCTACGTTCACATACAACGGGTGCAAGACAGTTTTGCACATGCGGAATACTGGATATCGACAGATCGAACGTGAATCATATAGTAGATATGATCAACATAGATATGTTCA
The DNA here is from genome assembly GCF_002575655.3 of Aegilops tauschii subsp. strangulata. Lineage (NCBI taxonomy): Eukaryota > Viridiplantae > Streptophyta > Magnoliopsida > Poales > Poaceae > Aegilops > Aegilops tauschii. The sequence continues at coordinate 1,318 of NW_027333414.1, read as the reverse complement.
CCATTGATGACTACCCCATCTCACATGATGATCGGACATGGGTTAGTTGATTTGGATCACGTTACACTTAGATGACTTGAGGGATGTCGGTTTAAGTGGGAGTTCTTAATTAGTTTGATTAATTGAACTTTAATTTATCATGAACTTAGTCCTGATAGTATTTGCAAATTATGTTGTAGTTCAATAGCTCGCGTTGTAACTCCCCTATGTTTTTTGATATGTTCCTAGAGAAAACTAAGTTGAAAGATGATAGTAGCAATGATGCGGACTGGGTCCGTGATCTGAGGATTATCCTCATTGCTGCACAGAAGAATTATGTCGTTGATGCATCACTAGGTGACAAACCTATTGCAGGAGCATATGCAGACGTTATGAACATTTGGCAAGCTCGATATGATGACTACTTGATAGTTTAGTGCACCATGCTTTACGGCTTAGAACCGGGACTTCAAAAGCGTTTTGAACACCACAGAGCATATGGTATTTCAGACTGGTGCCCATGTCGAGAGGTATGAGACCTCTGACAAGTACTTTGCCTAAAAGATGGAGGAGAATAGCTCAGCTAGTGAGCATGTTCTTAGAATGTGTGGGTACTACAATCGCTTGAATCAAGTGGGAGTTAATCTTCCAGATAAAATAGTGATTGACATAGTTCTCTAGTCACTATCACCAAGCTACTAGAACTTCGTGATGAACTATAATATGTAAGGGATGACGAAAATGATTCCCGAGCTTTTTGTGATGCTGAAATCAGCGAAGGTAGAAATCAAGAAAGAGCATCAAGTGTTGATGGTTAACAAGATCAGTAGTTTCAAGAAAAGGGGCAAGGGAAAGAAAGGGAATTTCAAGAAGAAGAAGCCCAAAGCTGGACCTAAGCCTGAAACTGAGTGCTTCTACTGCAAAGGGAATGGTCACTAGAAGCGGAACTACCCACAAAAATTGGCAGATAAGAAGGATGGCAAAGTGAACAAAGGTATATTTGATATACATATTATTGATGTCTACCTTACTAGTGTTCATAGTAACCCCTGGGTATTTGATATTAGTTTAGTTGCTAAGATTAGTAACTCGAAAAAGGAATTGCAGAATAAACATAGACTAGTTAAGGGCGAGGTGATGATGTGTTTTGGAAGTGATTCCAAGGTTGATGCGATCACCATCGCACACTCCCTCTACCTTGGGGATTAGTGTTGAACCTAAATAAATGTTATTTGGTGTTTGCATTGAGCATGAATAATACTGGATCATGTTCATTGCGATATGGTTATTCATTTAATTCAGAGAATAATCTTATTCTGTTTACATGAATAAAACCTTC
>NW_027333411.1:30000-31217 GCF_002575655.3 Aegilops tauschii subsp. strangulata | reverse complement strand
GTTCTCAATTCAGAGAGCTTTGGGTCGGGTCGAGGCAACCGAAAGGGCCACGACCCTTTATCGTCAGCAGCATCCGATACCAAAAGCGGGAGCGAGGATGCCTTGATAGCAGCGGGCACGTAACGTGCCAGCGCCACGAGGCAACGCCGCAAGCGCTATTTGGCCGCAGCGGCACACCCAAAGGGCGTCCGCCGCGAGGCAACAATTATCCGAAGCGCCACTTCCCGTAGGTCGGGTACTAGCACGCAAGCACTGTTAATCCAGCGATTCAAAGCCACACAAGGGACGGGACACGGCGCCGGTAGTCGGCCGCAGTACAACGGGGGATCTACCGGCAGACACGGGTCCAAAGCTACTCATGCGCTTAGTAGCCAACAAGCGGTCAAACCAACCAAGCCTCCGCCCGTGCAGAGCACGGGAGGATCACTTGCACGAAGGCGTCCTGCAAGGCCAAATCACGCGTGTGTCACACCCGCAGCAATAAAGTTACGAATGCAACGATTTTCCGAAGGCAACTTAATCGGGACGTCGGTGCAACGTTGTCCGACGGTCTTAACGTGCACGAAACGGGCTACTTTCCTGTTTCCCGAGCCGCATTCGGCTGTTGGGTCAGAATTTCACTTGAGACGTACAGGGGACCGGGACAGCGATGACGTTGCCCCCGGGGGGCAACGGTTTTCCGGAGGCGACATTCGAGGCACACCGTTGCGACTGTTTACCGTCGGTCGGAACGTGTACGTAACGGGGTACTTTCCTGTTTCCCGAGCCACGTTCGGCTGTAGGGTCAGGATTTCTCACGAGACGTACATGGGACCGGGCCAGCACCTTCGTGATGGCATAACGACGGGACATCCGAGGCAACGTTGGGAAAGGATGGGCGTACGAGAAAACGGGTGTTTTTCCTAAGAAAAACCAACCGTGTTCCGTACGCCCACCAGGAAGGACCCCTCCTCCCTACTATACCCGAGGGTTTTAGCCCCCATTGGGACCCCTGCCCTTCAGTTTGTGAAGGAGGGGTACACTGTTTTGAAACGCCGCCGTGGCAGCGTTTTTCTGCCATGAGACATGTTTTCGCTGCCATGGCACCGTTTCTTGACCATCATTAGCTAGTTTTGACCCGGTTTCCATGGCGTATGGGCCTTTTTTTCTCCCGGACCTCTCGTACCCGTTCACGTGTCCGTGTACGTGCGTGTCCACGTACCGCCCGTTCACGGGTC
>NW_027333409.1:32500-37836 GCF_002575655.3 Aegilops tauschii subsp. strangulata | reverse complement strand
TTTCCTTCATAATAGTACTCCTACTGACTTCGGCTTTAGTAATAAATAAATTCGCTTTGTCGAAATCCCTATAATGAGTAGCATTTGCGGCTGCCGAATAAACCAACTTTAGATGGGATAAGATGCTCGATAGGGCATGAGGTTCAGTATCATAACAGTTTCCTCGTAGTAACGCCAGCGAATCTCGTCAAGAACTCTTTGTGCTTTGAAAACAGACATAGGGATACGTTTTTGTGCTTTGAAAACTCTCTCGAACTTAAGTAGACGATCGGTTGGAACTTTCCTTGCGAGTTTCCTTAGCCCACTTTTCTTCTTCTTTATCCTAGGGATATACTTTACTAGTTTGAAACTTGTCATAAATAAGGTTATTCCCCGCCTACCTTTACTTTATTTTGAATCTTTTTTTTCTTCTTAATCTTTCTATTCAGAATTCAGTTAACGACGAGATTTAGTATCCTTTCTTGCATTTTCATAACTCGTGAAATGCCGAGTAGGCACGAATTCCCCCAATTTGCGACCTACCATAGGATTTGTTATGTAAATAGGTATATGTTCCTTTCCATTATGAATCGCGATTGTATGGCCAACCATTGTGGGTAGAATGCTAGATGCCCGGGACCACGTTACTATTGTTTCTTTCTCCTCCTTCATATTGACCTTTTCTATCTTTGCCAATAAATGATGAGCTACAAAAGGATTCGTTTTTTTTCGTGTCACAGCTGATTACTCCTTTTTTCCTTTTTAAAGAGTGGCATTCTATGTCCAATATCTCGATCGAAGTACGGAGGTCAGAATAAATAGAATAATGATCAATGGAAAAAAGCAAAAAATCCTTTAGCTGGATAAGGGGCGGATGTAGCCAAGTGGATCAAGGCAGTGGATTGTGAATCCACCATGCGCGGGTTCAATTCCCGTCGTTCGCCCATCGCATTATTGCAAATTCCAAAAATGCAATTTTCCATATTCCTAGTTACGTATTTACTTACGGCGACGAAGAATAAAACTATCGCTATATTTTTTCCTTTTCCTAGTTCTTCTTCCAAGCGCAGGATAACCCCAAGGGGTTGTGGGTTTTTTTCTACCAATGGGAGCTTTCCCTTCACCGCCCCCATGGGGGTGGTCCACAGGGTTCATAACTACCCCTCTTACTACGGGGCGTTTACCTAGCCAACACTTAGATCCGGCTCTACCCAAACTTTTTTGGTTCACCCCAACATTACCCACTTGTCCGACTGTTGCTAAGCAGTTTTGGGATACTAAACGGACCTCCCCAGATGGTAATCTTAAAGTGGCCGATTTACCCTCTTTTGCAATGAGTTTCGCTACAGCACCTGCTGCTCTAGCTAATTGCCCACCCCTTCCACGTGTGATTTCTATGTTATGCATGGCCGTGCCTAAGGGCATATCGGTTGAAGTAGATTCTTCTTTTCTCTCAAAAAACCCCTTCCCAAACTGTACAAGCTTCTTCCAAAGCATACGGCTTTCTAGATGTATATGACGATCTCTAGACAGATGGATCTTATATGAATCATATGATGAAGTACCACATGAGTGGATATATAGGAAAGGAATCCAAATCTGCCGAATCGCTCATGTTATGATCTTCTACATCCTAGGTCTCTGCGTTCCGTCATCTGGCTTATGTTCTTCATGTAGCATTCAGATCGAATGACTCTATGAAATTACGTCGATACTTCCACATATTATGGGTAACGTAGGAGACATCCCTATTTTCCCCCGGGGGTCTTAATTACCACTGCTTAGCTTTCAATTTGCCTCTGACCATCAAATTAAATGTGAATAACCCGTCCTCCTCTCTTTGAAACAAGGGGCGCTTCCGGTTCTGTGCGTGCTTCAAACAATTTTGTCTTCTCCATATTACCATATCTCTAGAGCCAATAATTTTCTATGAGGAACTACTGAACTCAATCACTTGCTGCCGTTACTCAACAGTTTTCTGTTGAGGTCTATCCCGTAGAGGTAGTCAAATTGGATCAGTGATCGATTTCTAGGTTTCGTCGTAAACCTAATTGGTTACTTCCAATTACGTAAATCAATAGTTCAAACCGCACTCAAAGGTAGGGCATTTCCCATTGATATAGGAACTTTTGTACCAGAAACAATAGTATCTCCAATTATAGCCCCTCTGGGATGTAAAATATATCTCTTCTCACCATCCCCATAGTGTATGAGACAAATGTATGCATTTCGATTAGGGTCGTATTCTATGGTTACGATTCTACCAGATATGTCTTTTTGATTCCGTCGAAAATCTATTTTACGGTATAGGCGCTTATGACCTCCCCCTCTATGCCTTGCGGTAATGATTCCTCTGGAATTACGACCTTTACCACAACGGTGCCGTCCATGGATCAAATTATTTCGTGGATTGGATTTCACTTGCCTGTCTACGGTTCCCTTGCGTGTGCTCGGGATAGGTGTTTTGTATAAATGTTTCGCCGTATTATTAAGTATTCTCCTTTAGTTTTTTTCTCTATCTAGAAGTGGAATAGAATAACCCGGTTGAAGGGTAATGATCATACGTCTGTAATGCATTGTATGGCCCAGAATAGGTCCTATTCTTCTACCTTTTCCAGGTAGTCGATGGCTATTCACAGCTACCACCTTAACACCAAAGAAGAGTTCGACCCAATGCTTTATTTCTGTCTTAGTGAATCCCGATTCGACATTAAAAGTATATTGATTCTTTCCCAATAAACGAAGACTTTTTTCTGTAAATACTGCGTATTTGATTCCATCCATAAATCGACTTTCCCTCCTATGCTCTGAGTTCCAGTATCGATAAGAATTCGAGTTCTTATTGTTCTTATGTTATGGTATGAATATACCATACCAATTCGTTATGTATGGATGATGGATGAGATTCCATGGATAGAGAGCCAGTTCCAATAGACTTATGGAATGTTCCCGTTCGTGTGCATCCAGCAGGAATTGAACCCGCAAATTTACCAATTATGAGTTGGGCGCTTTAACCATTCAGCCATGGATGCTTAACAGGGATCATCGTACATCGTAAATAACCAATTTTCATATAGAAAGACATATCATAGAAAAATGAAATCGAAAATATTCCGAGATGGCAAATATTCGGAGATGACTATGAAAACACCTCTCTGGATCCTCGAATTGAAAGAGAGATTGAGAGGGATCAAGAATCCTAATTCTCGCTATTTGGAATGGATCCAATTCTATTGAGTCTGACTCATAGTGATCATTTCTCTTTAGCAAAGAATGACCTTGGTTATCAAAGGATTGAACAACCGGGATCCATTTACTTATGATACCTAGTTGGCATTGATAACAAGGATCTAATGAATTATGAGTTTAATAGATCCTCTTTAGCAGAAAGACGTATATTCCTTGCTCATTATCAGACAATCACTTATTCCCAAACCTCGTGTGGGACTAATCGTTTTCATTTACCATCTCATGGAAAACCCTTTTCGTTCCGCTTAGCCCTATCGGGTATTTTAGTGATAGGTTCTGTAGGAACTGGACGATCCTATTTGGTCAAATACCTAACGAAAAATTACGATTTTCCTTTCATTAAGGTACGAGGGCTTCTTATTCCACAAGAACGAAAGCACCTTTTCATTCTTTCATATACTAGGGGTTTTTACTTGGAAAAGACAATGTTCCATACTAAAGGATTCGGGTCCATAACCACGAGTTCCAGTGCACTAGATCTTGTAGCACTTAGCAACGAAGCCCTATCCATTAGTATTCCACATAAGAAATCCATTCTAGAAAAAAATACAATTAGATTAGCTCTTCATAGACAAACTTGGGGTTTGCGAGCCAAGGTAAGATCGGCTCGGGATCATGGGACCCTTTTCTATCAGATAGGAGGGGCTCTTGTACAAAATAGACTTACTAAGTAATAACCCCATAGAATCTATCTATATAAAGATAAAGAGGCAATCGTGTCAGGAAGCGGGTTTTTCTTTGGCCAAAAGGTACTTCGAACTTGGAACGAGCATGAAGAGATTAACGAGACTTCTTTCTCTTTTGAGTTTTTCTGGCGGACCTGCCGCGCAAGATCTTTGGTCTTCCCCTGGAACCGATGAAAAAAAGTGGATCGCTTCTTATGTACTCGCTCAGAATGATTCTTCTCTATCTATAGTTCATGGCCTATTAGAAGTAGAAGGTGCTCTGGTGCAATCCTTACCGACAGAAAAAGATTGCAGTCAGGTTGATAATAGTCGAGTGACATTACTTCGTCGGTCCGAACTAAGGAATCTGTTAGAAATGTTTTGAAATGGATATTGTTCTCTCTTTGATCAGGGATTGCTATATGAAAAGAAGTGGAGTTTGAAAAAGGGAACGGAATGCTCAAACCGGAACTGCTAGAGGAACGAATTTTCAATAGCATAACTTGGGCTCCTAGAATATGGCGCCCTTGGGACAATCTATTTGATTGCAGGGTTTTGTTCCGAAGCAAAGATATCCGCGGAGGCCGGTTCGTTCGTCCTATTCTGATATTCAGGACCAAGAGGTACTGGATTCTCTTTCGGATAGGCCCTGAAAGGAGAAGAAAGGCTGAAATGCCAACGGACCTCTGTCTATTCTCTAATTCACCCGATCCGATAGTACCCGTTTTTGGAACGTCCAGTGCCAAAGTCACTGAATGGGTAAGTCACCAATCCAATCCCTTTGACAAATCGGATGTCATATTAGATATCATATTCTATATATATAGAAATATCATAGATAGAATAGACATATAGAATTTTTGGTCGGCAAATTCGAAGGAATCATTGAGTGAAAAAGGAGCAAAGAATGACAAAAGACGAGACTCTACTAGTCTTCACTCTTGTGGTTTCCTCTTCCTCGGTTTCTGTTTTCTTATTCGGGATCTTGCTTTTCATGGTTCTCATCTCTGCAACTCGCGATTTTCGCGAGAGAACCAAATCCAAGTTGGTGAAGATCATGATTTGGGCTGGCACGGGGATCGTTTGATCGATTTCCTTGATTTGATCGCTACTTAATGGGCGTGCGCTCAAAGGATACAAACAGGGATTCGCAAACAAAAAGGGGAATTCGTAGTCACTTTTTCCTGTCGCGTAAAAAAAAAGTCTTTACGCGAGAGCAATAGAGGTTGGGATACATCTATCTCTTCTGAGCAACCTCTTTTGGATTCTTAAGACCACCCTTGCAGTAGGATACCATCTGCTTTGGGTTCTTTATTATCTCCTTCGAGGGATTTTTAGGATCGTTCAGGCTATATATATTTAGTCTATTTTGGCTTTTACTGTCTACTTTTCTCAGGGAGATGGTTAAGGACCTCAGAAGATAGAGGAGAGCGCCAGGCCCAG
>NW_027333409.1:0-17500 GCF_002575655.3 Aegilops tauschii subsp. strangulata | reverse complement strand
CACCTCTGTATCTATTCTTTCTTAGCTAAACAGGTGGAAGATCTATCCAATTTGGTTATATTATATCATGGACTCGAAAAACGGATCTGAATTTGACTGAAATGCACGATCTTCACAGGTATCACTTTTCACGATACCTAAAAGGTGGAATAGCGATTTTCGAACCATTTCCTATAAGAGAATGGTTTCCATTACTTTGAGAAATGGATTCTTATATCAAACTATAGCTATTGCATTAAAGAAGAAAAGAAACTAATAGAAGTCGAAGACGCGGAATGATAGTGAATAGAGAGAAAGATTCTTCTGATTTTCTTGTTTCTATCTACTAGACGCCGTAGAGAATTGAGAATTTTCATGTCTTTCAATTCTCGTACTCGTAATTGGAAAGTTATGGAAGGAGACCCATCATTTTGCAATGAAAACAACATATAAAACTCTGGACAATTTCGAAATCAGGCCAAGCGTCTTAATACATATGCAAAAAAATGCATTATTGGCCCACCATTGATTAGAAGATTTAGCTTGTATGAATCGCTATTGGTTTGATACGAATAATGACAATCGTTTCAGTATGTTAAGGATACAGATGTATCCACAATTCATTTAGAGTTACTTAATAGTCTATTTCTTATACCATATCTCTATCCCGTGAAATTCTCGAGCCAAAAGATGGATGCATATGCTGTGTTTCATTTTGCTAAATGATATCAATTAAATGGTGTATCAATTCCATAAATTGCATATAGCAATAAATAAATCAGCAAAATTCTTTCTAATATTTTAGATAGAAGAAATGTTTCTTCTATCTAAAATATTAGAAAGAATGTACCCTTCTATCCAAATCCAATTTGCATCGATAAAATAAATCCAAATTCCAGTAGTAGATGAATAATTGCAAATTTGTGTGTGTACGAGATTAGAATAACTTCAAAATAACTGACATAATTTTGTATTTTTCCTGATCAGAAAAATACATGAAAAAGAAAGGAGGTAGAAAAATTTTTGGATTTATGGTTAAAGAAGAAAAAGAAGAAAACAGGGGTTCTGTTGAATTTCAAGTATTCAGTTTCACCAATAAGATACGGAGACTTGCTTCACATTTGGAATTACACAAAAAAGATTTTTTCATCGGAAAGAGGTCTACGAAGACTTTTGGGAAAACGTCGACGTTTGCTGGCTTATTTGGCAAAGAAAAATAGAGTACGTTATAAGAAATTAATCGGTCAGTTGAATATTCGGGAGCAGTAATTTAATCGTTCAAATTTTTTTCTTGTTTTATTATTTTTTTAGTAGTCTTATAGTAGTCTTAGATTTTTCATTTTGATGAGCCTCGCTTTGAGGAATTCATGGAATAATCCATTTTCATGGAATAATGAATTAAGGAAGAAAGGATATGAGTCTACCGCTTACAAGAAAAGATCTCATGATAGTCAATATGGGCCCTCAACACCCATCAATGCATGGTGTTCTTCGACTGATCGTTACTCTCGATGGTGAGGATGTTATTGATTGTGAACCCATATTAGGCTATTTACACAGAGGAATGGAAAAAATCGCGGAAAACCGAACTATTATACAATACTTACCTTATGTAACAAGGATATAGAGAGATTGTAGAAAGGGAGTTGTAAATTCCTTAACTTAAGAAAGAAAAAAGAATAAAAACACAGATACATAACATAAAAAAAAGAATAAATAAGACGAGATTCGACCTCCCCCTACATATTTAATTTCCTCTCCTATACAAAAACTAGCAAGACCCACTCCATTGGTAATTCCATCAATAACACCCTTATCAAAAAACTCCGTGAGTTCGGTTAACCCTCTTATACCGAGGGTAAAGACCCTAGTATAGAAAATATCTATATAACCACGATTATATGACCAACTGTATATATTTTTTTTTACTTGATCTAAAAATTCTTTTTTAGGATTTCCTTTGTAAAAAGAGTTTATTAAATCCAAATTCTGAAAAAAAGAATAAGCGGATCCATAGAAGATATATGCTATGAATAAACCAAAGATAGCTAGACTTACAGAAGAAATTGCATTAGTAATAAATTCATATGAATTTACAAAAGAATTAGAACTTTCCTGGGTAAAGTTTATTGAGGGAGTTAACCACTTTGATAATATGGTTAACTCTGCTATTCCATTACCAATTCCTCCATTATCAAAAGAGATTCCTATGAATCCAATGAACAAAGTGAAAAGTAGTAATATAAGAAGAGGAAATAACATAGTATTTCCCGTTTCATGCGGATAGGCAAAAGTGTTTTTAGCCCCAAAAGACGTAGTAAAGGATCCTATCCTATTTCTTGTATTACCTTGAATTTTTGTATATTTTGTGAAAAAAAAGAAACTCCACTCTTCGTTGTTGATAAAACGAAATCCCTATTCACTCCTTTGGGTATCCTTTTTCCCCATAAGGATATTGAATACAAGGAACTCTCTTTAGTGCTACTGTAATTTTGAAAATGAACACGCAAATACCCATCAAATGTAAGTAAATATATCCGAAACATATAAAAGGCAGTTAATCCTGCAGTAAAGGAGGCTATTATTCCAAAAAAGGGCGAATACAACCAACTATTACTAAGGATTTCATCTTTGGACCAGAAACAAGCAAGAGGTGGAATACCACAAAGAGAAAGTGTACCCCATAAAAAAGTAGTTCTTGTGATTGGAATGTATTTTCTTAAACCGCCCATAAGAACCATATTTTGACTTTTATCTGGTGAATATCCAACAAGAGGTTCCATTGAATGAATAACGGATCCGGATCCCAAGAACAATAAAGCTTTTGAATAAGCATGAGTGATCAAATGGAATAAAGCAGCTTGATAAGAACCTATACCTAGAGCTAACATCATATAACCCAATTGAGACATTGTAGAATAGGCTAAGCTTCTTTTAATATCTCTCTGAGCAAGAGCTAAAGTAGCTCCTAAGAATAGTGTTATTGTACCTACTAAAGAAATAAAACTCATTATCAAAGGTAAAGATATGAAAAGAGGAAGAAGTCGAGCTAGAAGAAAAATTCCCGCAGCAACCATAGTTGCTGCGTGTATAAGAGCCGAAATAGGAGTGGGCCCTTCCATAGCATCGGGTAACCATACGTGAAGAGGGAATTGTGCGGATTTCGCAACTGCACCAAGGAATAATAAAAAAGCACACAAAGTAGTAAGTAAAGAGTTAATTCCATTATTAGGAATCCAGTTATTAGCTATTTTGAACAAATCCCTAAACTCTAAACTACCTGTTATCCAAAAAAAACCTAAAATTCCTAATAATAGACCAAAATCCCCTACACGATTAGTTACAAAAGCTTTTTGACAAGCACTCGCTGCGATTGGTCGTGTAAACCAAAAGCCTATCAATAAATAAGAACACATTCCCACGAGTTCCCAAAAAAAATAAATTTGTATCAAATTGGAGCTAGTAACCAATCCCAACATGGAAGTATTGAAAAAACTTATATAAACAAAAAATCTCAATATCCTTCATCGTGAGACATATAACCATCACTATAAATAAGAACCAGGATTCCTACAGTAGTAATTAGCATTAACATAATAGAAGTAAGTGGGTCAATCAAGTATCCAAATTCTAAAGAAAAATCATTATTGACGGTCCAAGACCATAGATATTGATAGATCGAACTTCCATTTATTTGTTGAATAGACAGTTGAACTGAGAATACCATAGCTATACTTAAGAGTAAAACACTAGGAAAAGCCCATATGCGACGAAGATTTTTTGTTGCTGTAGGAATAAGAATAAGGCCAAATCCCATTGACATAATAACTGGAAGTGGGAGAAGAGGGATTACCCATGCATATTGATATGTATGTTCCATAAGAAAAGAAATTGCAATTTTTACTTCAATTTTTACTTCAATTTTTCTATAAAATTGTTTCCGATTCACCAAACCAATTCTTATCTCTTTCTGAAAGAATAAATAAAAAGAATAAGAAAAAATACTGAAATTCTTAATTTTTCCAAAATTTATCTCATTGAAATAATTAAAAATTAAGAATGGGTTTAGTTGGTTAAATTAAAAAAGTTAATAAAATAACTTCGTTACCTAGTTATTTTATTAACTAAATAAAGATATTTATAAAAATAAAAAAAAAAAGTGGAATCATTTTACTTTCTATTCATAATTCATTTTTATATTTCTTTAAAACAAAGATGAAACAGCTCTCTTGTTCCATAATTAACTGATTGAGTGAATTCCAATGAAAACCTATGTTTATAAGAAATTATCGAATAGTCCTTACTTCATATAGAACTAAAATCCTAATGACTATAAATTACCTAAGTTTTAGAATGTCTTGTTTAAGAGACTCAGTATTTTTTGTTTTGATTGGAATTCCTTTCCTTTATGGAATACCATTCTGAACTTAATTAACTATTTTCATTTTCCCTTCTTTTTATCCCCCCGTCTTATCTTATATGGGGGATAGGCTTCCATACCATATATCTATATATGGAGTATACTTGATATATAAATAGATATAAATAGATTTAAATGAGAAACCTTTCTATATATTCTATATTATTAAAAAACAAGTATAAAATATATAAAGAAAAAATGTTAAAAAATTCTTGTTGTCTTATCCGCATTAGACAAAATGAAGTAAAAAATAATTCAAAATTTAAGTATCTTTCAGTATCTAAGTATAAATACTAATAAAAAGAAGAAAGAAGGATTGATTTGCAGCAATAGATGTCTTTCACATACAACTAGAAAAAAGTAATTTCCTTTTTGAATGGCAGTTCCAAAAAAACGTACTTCAATGTCAAAAAAGCGTATTCGTAAAAATATTTGGAAGAAAAAGACTTATTTTTCCATAGTACAATCTTATTCTTTAGTAAAATCAAGATCATTTTCGAGCGGTAATGAGCATCCAAAACCAAAGGGTTTTTCTGGGCAACAAACAAATAATAAGATTTTGGAATAATATGAATTGACTTATCAAAAAAGAATTCCAATTATTTAATAATTTTGATTCTTCTTTGAATGTACTTTTATGTGTCGAATTACTCGGTACAATATTCTTAGAACAAAAAACCCCTCTTATCTTATATATACAAGAAAAAAAAGTTTTGTTTGGTATACTGTGTGCTAAGTATTCTTTTCCTATCAATGAACTTTTCATAATTTTCATAATAGAATCCTCATATTCTATTATGAAAATTATGAAAAGTGGAGTATTCTTACAATAGGACTTACAACTTCCACCTATCTTCTCCAAAATCATAAGGTTAGTAAATCTTATTAATAAGAGCATAAAGACTTTCATTCTAGAAATTTTTAAAAAATCCAAAAAGCCTTTTCCATTTATCCATTTTAATTTCATCATTAAATAGAAACCCTTTTGGATTTTTTTCATTGTATTGAAAGAATTTTCAAAATGTAAACGAGAAATTAATTAGAAAAAATTAGTTCTACAATTGCAAGTTAGAAAAAAGAAATTCCAACTCTTTCAAGCAGTGTTTGTGTTTCTATTGGGCAAAGCAAGAGTTTATTGTAAAAAAAAAATGGAAACGATACTACCAAACGAAGTCTATTTTAATGAAAACTCTAATGTTCCTAAATTTTATGGACTTTCCCAATATCGACGATTCCCAAGATAATAGCTATTATTCTTTTAAGTTACCTATTATTTGAAGTTAGCCGCCATGGTGAAATTGGTAGACACGCTGCTCTTAGGAAGCAGTGCTCAAGCATCTCGGTTCGAATCCGAGTGGCGGCATTCTTGAAAAAGAATACAATAGATTAGAAATCAATTCGAAATTTACAATTTTGTAATGGGACCTTCCCCTTATGCTATTTGCAACTTTAGAACATATACTAACTCATATCTCTTTCTCAACGATTTCAATTGTGATTACGATTCATTTTATAACCTTATTAGTTCGTGAACTTGGAGGATTACGTGATTCGTCAGAAAAAGGAATGATAGTTACTTTTTTCTCTATAACAGGATTCTTAGTTTCTCTGTTGGGCTTCCTCGGGACATTTTCCATTAAGTAATTTATATGAGTCATTGATCTTCCTTTCATGGGCCCTGTATATTCTTCATACCATTCCTAAAATACAGAACTCTAAAAATGATTTAAGCACAATAACTACGCCAAGTACTATTTTAACGCAAGGCTTTGCCACATCGGGTCTTTTAACTGAAATGCATCAATCCACGATACTAGTACCTGCTCTACAATCTCAGTGGTTAATGATGCATGTCAGTATGATGTTATTAAGCTATGCAACTCTTTTGTGCGGATCCTTATTATCTGCCGCTATTCTAATCATTAGATTTCGAAATAATTTCCATTTCTTTTCTAAAAAGAAAAAAAATGTTTTAAATAAAACATTTTTCTTTAGTGATATTAAATATTTTTATGCAAAAAGAAGTGCTTTAAAAAGAACCTCGTCCCTTCATTTCCAAATTATTACAAATATCAATTAACGGAGCGTTTGGATTCTTGGAGTTATCGTGTCATTAGCCTAGGATTTACCCTTTTAAACCGTAGGTATTCTTTGTGGAGCAGTATGGGCTAATGAGGCCTGGGGATCCTATTGGAATTGGGATCCTAAGGAAACTTGGGCATTTATTACTTGGACCATATTCGCAATTTATTTACATAGTAGAACAACTTACAAATTGGAAGGGTACGAATTCTGCACTTATAGCTTCGATAGGATTTCTTATAATTTGGATTTGTTATTTTGGTATAAATCTATTAGGAATAGGCTTACATAGTTATGGTTCGTTTACATTAACACCTAAATGATTACATAAAATAAAACCTTCATGAAATGAAGGTTTTTTACTTTTATGTTTTATTTGAGAACCCCTTGAACGCCTTCTCAAAGGGTTCTCAAAAATTCGAGATAGATCTAATTATACTTTTTTACTTATTTCTGCATAATAGAGCAGACGAGTAAAAAAAAGCAAACCTATTTAGGATAATAATTGGATAAGAGAGCCTCTACCCTGTCAACGGATAGGGAGAGAACAAAATCTGGATAAATACCAATTCCTATTACTGGTAAAAAGATACAGATTAAAATAAGAGTTCTCGAGGTCCAGAATCCACAAATTTGCGTTTGGAACATTAAATAGCTTGTATCCATAGAACATCTGGCGTAACATAGATAATAAATAAATAGGAGTTAATATCATTCCAATTGCCATTACAAAAGTAATTAGTGTTTTTGGCATTAACAGAAATTTTGGACTAGTAATTAGTCCAAAAAATACTACTAATTCTGCGACAAAACCACTCATTCCTGGTAAGGCAAGAGAAGCCATTGAAAAGCTACTAAACATGGTAAAAATTTTAGGCATTGGGATGGATATTCCCCCCAGTTCTTCGAGATAAACAAGACGCATTCTATCAGAAGCGGTTCCTGCCAAGAAAAAAAGTGTAGCACCAATAAATCCATGGGATAATATTTGTAAAATAGCTCCATTGAGTCCAATGTTGGTTATGGAACCAATTCCTATAATTATGAAAACCCATGTGAGATACAGAGGAATAAGCTATTCTTTTTTTGAAATTTCGTTGACCAAGAGAAGTTGAAGCTGCATAGATTATTTGGATCGCTCCTATTATTACTAACCAGGGCGAAAATAGATAATGAGCATGAGGTAACAATTCCATGTTGATCCGAATCAATCCATATGCTCCCATCTTTAATAATATTCCCGCTAAAAGCATACATGTACTATAATGTGCTTCCCCATGGGTATCTGGTAACCACGTATGTAGGGGTATAATCGGCAATTTGACAGCATAAGCAATAAGGAAGCCAAAATATAAAAGTATTTCCAAGGTTGCAGGGTATGATTGATTAATTAATCTTTCCAAATCTAATCCTGGTTCGTTGGAACCATATAAGCCCATACCAGAACTCCGATTAAGAAAAAAAATGGAACCGCCTGCAGTATACAAAATAAACTTTGTAGCTGAATATAGACGCCTCTTCCCCCCCCACATGGATAAAAGTAAGTAAACAGGAATTAAATTCTAACTCCCACATGATAAAAAAAAGTAAAAGGTCTCGCGAAGAAAATAATCCTATTTGACCACTATACATTGCGAGCATCAGGAAATAGAATAATCGCGAATTCCGTGTAATTGGCCAAGCTGCTAAAGTAGCTAAAGTAGTGATAAATCCTGTCAATAAAATAGATCCTAATGAAAGTCCATCGATTCCCAATCTCCAGTGGAAATCGAAGACATCTATCCATTTATAATCCCTCCTTTAATTGGATTAGGGATCCTCCAGTTGGAAATGATAACAGAACGCATAAGTCATTAGAAGGAATTCTAATAAACAAATAGATATAGTATACCACCTAACGACTTTGTTTCCCTTATGAGGTAAAAAGAAAATTAATGAACCTGCAAATATCGGCAAAACAACAAGTATTGTTAACCAAGGAAAATAACTCATGATAAAGTGATAAAGACAAGATACGTTTTGACCAGAAAAGCCCGTGCTCGATTATTTCGAGCACAGGCTTCTTCGGTAAAGAGGAATCAGACGATTCGAGTGAAGTTTTTTGTAACGTATCAATAAGATAGAGCCATGCTACGTGTTGTTTCAGGCCCTAAATAAAACGCGGACACTTAAAAAATCTGTCGGGCAGGCAGATTCACATCTCTTACAACCCACACAATCTTCGGTTCTCGGCGCGAAGCAATTTGCTTGGCTTTACATCCATCCCAGGGTATCATTTCTAATACATCTGTTGGACAAGCTCGTACACATTGAGTGCATCCTATACATGTATCGTAAATTTTTACGGAATGTGACATTGGATCTATAAATTTTTCTTTTCAACATAAAATTTTTCGATCTGGTAAAAATGAAATTAGTACTATAATGAGTCATATGTATTGTAGACACCAGACGAAGCAATGGTTTATCCAAACTTCAAAAATAAAAATCTATTTTTTAATCTGTTTGTGAGAAAGCGTGAAGAGAGCCAAGAGACTTTAATTTTGGATTTCAACAATAAGAAATAAGAAAGAATTTTACGAATTGTACAGACGAATTCGAATTAGCCAATAAATTGGCTATCGTCTTTTCAATATAAATTATTGCAATATTCAAATTGCAATATCAATGAATTACAAATACAAAAATTCATTTAAGTGAAAAAGAATACTATGCAATAATCTACTAAAAAAAGCAATAATCTACTAAAAAAAATGGATATTCTCAAATAATACTAAGAAAATAGTATTGATTTCTATTTATTTTAATATGTGCGCCTTTGTTTAGAGGATTCTATGTCTAATTATTCAAAATTCTAATTATTCAATAAATTAGATTGATTGATACGAGTGGATTTCCTATTACGATGGATGGAAGAAAGAATGGATAGTCCAATAGCGGCTTCAGCAGCCGCAAGGGCTATAACAAAAATTGCGAAAATATCTCCTTTTAATTGGCGACTATCAAATAGATCAGAAAATGTTACGAGATTTAGATTAATTGAATTCAGTATAAGTTCAAGACATATTAGAGCTCTAACCATGTTTCGGCTTGTGATCAATCCATAGATACCAATCGAAAATAAATAGACACTCAAAAAAGTACATGCTCAAACATCATTAACTAACTCCTTATCAATCTCGATTCATTTCAATATGAGGGCAAGAATTGAACCGATTCAATTAATTACAATAGAACAATTACACAACAAAAGAGAAAATAAAGGAGGTATTTGTTGGCAGTAGATGGATTTTACTAAATCAAAATTGTGATTCTTTAGTTATTTATTTTAGATTTGCAATTCTTATAATTTGTACTTTTTCTAAGTTTTCTTATTGCCGAGCCATAGTAATTGCACCTATTAAAGAAACTAGAAGAATTATGGAAATGAGTTCAAACGGAAGATAAAAAATCGGTTGCTAAATGAATTCCAATTTGTTGAACATTATTTATGAGACCCTGTTCTACTATTTGGTTTGATCTTGTAGTCCAAAGAATTCCATACCACGACGTATCTGGGATAGTAGTCATTAGCGAAAAAACAATAGTTATACAAACGAGTGAAGTGAACCCATCTCCAATAGTCCAATAATTCTTATCTTTAGACCATTCTGAGCCATTTACGAACATTACAGCGAATATGATCAAGACATTTATGGCTCCCACATAAATAAGAAGTGTGCGACAGCTACAAAGTAGGAATTTAATAAAAAATAGAATAAGGATATACAAACAAGAACTAATCCCAGCGAAAAGGCAGAATAAATGGGGTTGGTAAGTAATACTACTCCTAGACCCCCTAGTAGAAGAACAAATCCCCCAAATAGCATAAGAATCTCATGTATTGGTCCAGGTAAATCCATTATGGATAAAAAGAAATTAATAGTATAAAATTTTTCATGAACTGACTAAAACTAAAGGATTCAAGGAAGGAAAAAAGGATTTGGGTATTTTTTTGTGTATAAACTGTATAGTTATAAATTATATTATATCACGAAAATCTAGTCTGATTTAAAATAAGAAATAATTTCAATAAGCAGTAGTTTTTCTTTATAGTTTAATTTTAAAGTTTAATAAAGAATTATTAGATTTTTATAACAAAAAGACAAAATCAAAGTTTAGTAATCAGTAATCGTTCTTGAATTCGAAGATTTTTCTTTGTTTATTTTACTTTCAGACGAATTCCTAATTGTTTGAATTGTGTAATCTCCCATTATGGAGATTGGTAACCGACTTAAAGCAATTTGATTGTAATTCAATTCATGACGATCATAGGTAGAAAGTTCATATTCTTCAGTCATTGATAAACAGCTTGTTGGACAGTACTCAACACAATTGCCACAAAATATACAAACTCCGAAATCAATACTATAATTAAGCAATTGTTTTCTTTTAATATCCTTTTCAAATCTCCAATCCACAACGGGTAAATCTATCGGACATACGCGAACACATACTTCACAAGCAATACATTTATCAAATTCAAAGTGGATTCGCCCTCGGAAACGCTCTGGTGTAATTGATTTTTCATAAGGGTAGTGAATCGTTATAGGTAAACGATTTGTGTGGGATAGGTAGTTATGAAACTTTGACCTATGTACCTTGTAGCACGTATTGTTTGTTGACCATAACTCATGAACCCAGTTACCATAGGGAACATATTCATTCTAAATATCTATGAAAAAGATATGTTTCTTTCTCTTGTTTGAGAGAGCTTTTGTGTTGAAAATATTCTTACTATTATTGTATTATCTTATTTATAGTGAAACAAGTTGAGAAGAGGTTGTTAATAAGAGATTGCCCAGGGAAATAGGTAAAAGAAATTTCCATCCAAGATTTAATAACTGATCCATTCTCATCCTCGGTAAAGTCCATCTTATTGTGATAGAAATGAAGAGAAATAAATAAGCTTTAGTTAATGTAATAAATATACCCATTGTCATTTCCAAAATTCCAACTGCTTTATTCATTTGGAAAAAATCAAAAAAGGATATATAGGGAATAGAGAAATTCCACCCGCCCAAGTAGAGAACTGTTACAAATAAAGAAGAAACTAATAAATTTAGGTAAGAAACAAGATAAAATAAACCATATTTGATACCGGAATATTCAGTTTGGTAACCTGCTACTAATTCTTCCTCCGCTTCTGGTAAATCAAAGGGTAATCTTTCACATTCTGCCAAAGAAGAAATTAAAAAAACCAGAAAACCTATAGGCTGACGCCAAATATTCCATCCAAAAAAACCGTATTTTGACTGTGCTTCAACTATATCAACTGTACTTGAACTGTTAGATAATCATAGTCGATGATAACATCACAGTTCCCACCGCTATTTCAAAACCGTACATGAAACCTTAGCTTCATACGGCTTCTCTATGATCAGAAAAAAGAAAGGACTGTTTTGTTCCTAGCCCCTGGGGCGTAGATAGAATTAGATAAAATAAAATAAATAGATTTGAAAGTCCTAAATTAGACCAAAGGAATTCCGTCTGCTAGAATAAGAAAAAGCGCTTCCGAATTGATCTCATCCTTATAATATAATGAAAATTTTTCTTTGTTCAGTAATAACTTAATCTTGGAATAAAACACTTGTTACTTGTTATAGGAATTCAATTAATAAATGGAAAGAGTTGGGTATTAGTTCATGAGCAATTCTGCATGAATATGGATAGAGGAAGGAAATAATGAAAATTTTTTCTAGTGCACTCCATATCTTTTTTACTATTCTTCTTTCCCCAGGGAGGGGGTATTCAAAAAGAAAAAATGGATAAGGGTTAATTCGTTCTTGATAGCCATTTCCTTAACAAGTGAATGGAACATACTCTGGATCGGAATCCGAAGAAAGTACTACTTGATAATTTCTACAAATTGCAAGTCCTTATTATGATTCCTTTTATGGGCAAAAATCTCTAATGTTTTAGATTTTCCATTACTAATCCTTTATGTACTTTAGTGTTCCTAACCCTTCACTAACTTTTGGTGGATTCTTCTTATGGATTATTAAGTTATAGTAATAACTAGGAGTATTCTAGTAATGGAATTCCATATCGTGAATCCTTTATTCTTGGCCGCTTCAAGATATGATGACTAATTAAAAATATCAACCTTGGGATAAAGAGTTTACACTGCTTATGTTTACTTCCACTTTTTTCTTGTACGTAGGAAATGAGATTTTTTCTTTTTACTACAAATTTTTAAGCTGTTTTGTTTCACTCATATAGCTATCTAGTTTAACTTACCAACCCAAATACTAAATAAGAAAAGGAATATAAATAGTTAATGGATTTTATAGGAAAAAGATCTATTTTAACGAATCACACGTAGAGATATTGCTAGCACACAAAAAGTTAATGGTATTTCATAACTAATGGATTGAGCAGCAGCTCGTAGACCGCCTGAAAAAGAATATTTATTATTTGAGCTATATCCTGCCATAAGAAGACCAATAGGAGCTATACTTGAAATGGCAATCCATAAAAAAACACCAATACTAAGATCGGCTAAAACAAAATGATATCCCAAAGGGATAACTAAAAAACTTAATAAAACTGATATGACTGCTATAGAGGGTCCAATGCTAAATAAAGAAATATCTCCTCGGGATGGCAGAATATCTTCTTTTAAAAGTAGCTTAGTCCCATCTGCTATAGCTTGAAGCAGGCCCAGGGGGCCAGCATATTCAGGACCAATACGTTGTTGTATCGACGCAGATATTTCTCTTTCTAACCACACAATTACGAGTACCTCTATTGTTATTCCCAAAAGGAGGGTCAAAATGGGTAGAATCGATATCAGTCCATAGACTTCTTTTAATAATTCCAATTTCGAAAAAGAATTGATAGTTTCTACCTCTACCCTATCTATTATCATTTCAACGATCAACTTCCCCCATAATGATATCTATACTACCTAATATCGTCATGATATCAGCCAATTTCATTTTTTTAACTAGCTGAGGAAGAATTTGCAAATTAATAAACCCGGGTGGACGGATTTTCCATCTCCAGGGGAAAAGGCTATCATCTCCTACTAGATAAATCCCTAATTCACCTTTTGGGGCTTCTACTCTTACATAAAGCTCTTGTCTTGACAATTCAAAATTGGGCGAAGGTTTTTTACCAAGAAATTTATACTCAAAATCATTCCATTCAGAATTCTTTTCTTTCTTAAAGCGTCCGGACTTCTAAATTCTCATAAGGTCCTCCAGGAATTTTTTCTACAGCTTGTTGAATTATTTTGATGGATTCCCTCATTTCACCAATTCGTACTAAATAGCGAGCTAACGAATCCCCTTCTTTTTGCCATTGGACTTTCCAATCAAATTGGTTGTAAGACTCATAAGGATCTACTTTACGAAGATCCCATTGTATTCCAGAAGCTCGTAACATCGGTCCCGATAAGCCCCAATTTACTGCTTCTTCTCCGCTAATAAAACCTACTCCTTCAACTCGCTCTAAAAAAATTGGATTCTGTGTAATAAGTTGTTGATATTCAACAACTCCGCGTAAAAAATAATCACAGAAATCTAAACATTTATCGATCCATCCATAAGGTAGATCGGCGGCTACTCCTCCGATGCGAAAGTAATTGTGCATCATTCGCATACCTGTAGCAGCTTCAAATAGATCATATATTAATTCTCTCTCTCTAAAAATATAGAAAAAAGGAGTCTGTGCGCCGAGATCCGCCATAAAAGGTCCAAGCCATAGCAAGTGAGAAGCTATCCGGCTTAATTCTAACATAATTACCCTAATATAGCTGGCTCTTTGTGGTATTTGAATATTCTCCAAGAATTCTGGTGCATTTACTGTTATTGCTTCTGTAAACATAGTAGCTAAATAATCCCACCTTGTTACATAAGGTAAGTATTGTATAATAGTTCGGTTTTCCGCGATTTTTTCCATTCCTCTGTGTAAATAGCCTAATATGGGTTCACAATCAATAACATCCTCACCATCGAGAGTAACGATCAGTCGAAGAACACCATGCATTGATGGGTGTTGAGGGCCCATATTGACTATCATGAGATCTTTTCTTGTAAGCGGTAGACTCATATCCTTTCTTCCTTAATTCATTATTCCATGAAAATGGATTATTCCATGAATTCCTCAAAGCGAGGCTCATCAAAATGAAAAATCTAAGACTACTATAAGACTACTAAAAAAATAATAAAACAAGAAAAAAATTTGAACGATTAAATTACTGCTCCCGAATATTCAACTGACCGATTAATTTCTTATAACGTACTCTATTTTTCTTTGCCAAATAAGCCAGCAAACGTCGACGTTTTCCCAAAAGTCTTCGTAGACCTCTTTCCGATGAAAAATCTTTTTTGTGTAATTCCAAATGTGAAGCAAGTCTCCGTATCTTATTGGTGAAACTGAATACTTGAAATTCAACAGAACCCCTGTTTTCTTCTTTTTCTTCTTTAACCATAAATCCAAAAATTTTTCTACCTCCTTTCTTTTTCATGTATTTTTCTGATCAGGAAAAATACAAAATTATGTCAGTTATTTTGAAGTTATTCTAATCTCGTACACACACAAATTTGCAATTATTCATCTACTACTGGAATTTGGATTTATTTTATCGATGCAAATTGGATTTGGATAGAAGGGTACATTCTTTCTAATATTTTAGATAGAAGAAACATTTCTTCTATCTAAAATATTAGAAAGAATTTTGCTGATTTATTTATTGCTATATGCAATTTATGGAATTGATACACCATTTAATTGATATCATTTAGCAAAATGAAACACAGCATATGCATCCATCTTTTGGCTCGAGAATTTCACGGGATAGAGATATGGTATAAGAAATAGACTATTAAGTAACTCTAAATGAATTGTGGATACATCTGTATCCTTAACATACTGAAACGATTGTCATTATTCGTATCAAACCAATAGCGATTCATACAAGCTAAATCTTCTAATCAATGGTGGGCCAATAATGCATTTTTTTGCATATGTATTAAGACGCTTGGCCTGATTTCGAAATTGTCCAGAGTTTTATATGTTGTTTTCATTGCAAAATGATGGGTCTCCTTCCATAACTTTCCAATTACGAGTACGAGAATTGAAAGACATGAAAATTCTCAATTCTCTACGGCGTCTAGTAGATAGAAACAAGAAAATCAGAAGAATCTTTCTCTCTATTCACTATCATTCCGCGTCTTCGACTTCTATTAGTTTCTTTTCTTCTTTAATGCAATAGCTATAGTTTGATATAAGAATCCATTTCTCAAAGTAATGGAAACCATTCTCTTATAGGAAATGGTTCGAAAATCGCTATTCCACCTTTTAGGTATCGTGAAAAGTGATACCTGTGAAGATCGTGCATTTCAGTCAAATTCAGATCCGTTTTTCGAGTCCATGATATAATATAACCAAATTGGATAGATCTTCCACCTGTTTAGCTAAGAAAGAATAGATACAGAGGTGGATAATAGATCGATATGAAGATCATGAGCTGCCCCATAATGAAATCGCCAGTAGTCGCGAATATCTCCTTCTTCCCTAATCCAAGATTGGAGAAAGAAGATCTAAGAGGGACCTATGGAGAATGTAGTCAGAAATCCATAATAGAGTCCGACCACAACGACCGAATTAATTATCCTCATCGAGAAACTTAGACTACTAAATAGAAAAGATTTGAAAATCATGGCATGGGTCTCCTTTTTTTCTTTCTTTAGAGTTTTCTATATGCACAATTTCTCGATGTTTCGATGAGAATTTCTTGACTTTCCATATATAGAAAGAGATAGACTATAAATGACATCTCTTATGTCAATAAGACCAAAGGGATGGATATTAAATGATAGGAAGTGCTAGGAAGTGAAATAGAATGAAATAGAGCCACTTTGGGCTTCCCTATGAAATGAGGCATGGAACGGAGCCACTACGAAGAAATTATGGGAGTTACGAAAGAAGCTTCGGACTCATATTGTTCATGGGTTGAGAGCGGGAGTTGAACTCTAGGAGGTCGAATCCCCCCTTGTTCCTCAGTAGCTCAGTGGTAGAGCGGTCGGCTGTTAACTGACTGGTCGTAGGTTCGAATCCTACTTGGGGAGATTTTATTCATTCTTTAATGTAAGAATTTTAATGTAAGAATAAAGAATTGAATTAAAGGGCTTGCTTTGACCCTTAGGAGTAGGTAACCCGTTCGCTATCCTTGTTTCTATTTCTATTGCATTCTATCTCATCGTATCACATTCTGTTCTACGATTCCACTTCGACAAAAGGAAAGAGCATACCTAAGTTCAATAGCTTTACGTCCGCTATCCCGATCATGATTTTCCTACCCTCAGGGGGAAAGTAAAGGCCCTTCCCCCTTTGGAAGGCTGTGGGCGAGGAGGGATTCGAACCCCCGACACCGTGGTTCGTAGCCACGTGCTCTAATCCTCTGAGCTACAGGCCCAGCTGTCTCCACTGGATCTCTTCCCGGGGGTACCCCTTCATTTCAGGTTAAGAAGATGGGAAAGCGCCTTTCTCTCTATAAGAACAGTGCGTTCCGAGGTGTGAAGTGGGAGAGAGGGGATGTGATGATTGAGGTTTTGAATAAGACGACCTTTGCATTTTAGATTTGGATCTTTTTCTTATTTCAAAATAGTGAAAAAGTCAAATAAGAGGTGTTAAGCTTTTTATCATTCTGGCATCGAGCTATTTTGCCGCAGGACCTCCCCTACAGTATCGTCACCGCAGTAGAGTTTAACCACCAAATTCGGGATGGATTGGTGTGGTTCCTCTACGCCTAGGACACCAGAATATCGAACCATGAACGAGGAAAGGCATGAGATAAATATTGGCTAGTAATTGTGAAGCCCCAATTCTTGACTGAAAGGGACACCAAAGGCCTCTGCCCTCCCTCTCTATCTATCCAAGAGATGGAAGGGCAGAGCTTTTTTTTGGTTTTTTCATCTTTTCATCAAAGAGTTGAACAATGAAGATAGATGGCAAGTGCCTGATCGATTTGAT
>NW_027333406.1:0-22500 GCF_002575655.3 Aegilops tauschii subsp. strangulata | reverse complement strand
CCCAAGTTTGTCTATGAAGAGCTAATCTAATTGTATTTTTTTCTAGAATGGATTTCTTATGTGGAATACTAATGGATAGGGCTTCGTTGCTAAGTGCTACAAGATCTAGTGCACTGGAACTCGTGGTTATGGACCCGAATCCTTTAGTATGGAACATTGTCTTTTCCAAGTAAAAACCCCTAGTATATGAAAGAATGAAAAGGTGCTTTCGTTCTTGTGGAATAAGAAGCCCTCGTACCTTAATGAAAGGAAAATCGTAATTTTTCGTTAGGTATTTGACCAAATAGGATCGTCCAGTTCCTACAGAACCTATCACTAAAATACCCGATAGGGCTAAGCGGAACGAAAAGGGTTTTCCATGAGATGGTAAATGAAAACGATTAGTCCCACACGAGGTTTGGGAATAAGTGATTGTCTGATAATGAGCAAGGAATATACGTCTTTCTGCTAAAGAGGATCTATTAAACTCATAATTCATTAGATCCTTGTTATCAATGCCAACTAGGTATCATAAGTAAATGGATCCCGGTTGTTCAATCCTTTGATAACCAAGGTCATTCTTTGCTAAAGAGAAATGATCACTATGAGTCAGACTCAATAGAATTGGATCCATTCCAAATAGCGAGAATTAGGATTCTTGATCCCTCTCAATCTCTCTTTCAATTCGAGGATCCAGAGAGGTGTTTTCATAGTCATCTCCGAATATTTGCCATCTCGGAATATTTTCGATTTCATTTTTCTATGATATGTCTTTCTATATGAAAATTGGTTATTTACGATGTACGATGATCCCTGTTAAGCATCCATGGCTGAATGGTTAAAGCGCCCAACTCATAATTGGTAAATTTGCGGGTTCAATTCCTGCTGGATGCACACGAACGGGAACATTCCATAAGTCTATTGGAACTGGCTCTCTATCCATGGAATCTCATCCATCATCCATACATAACGAATTGGTATGGTATATTCATACCATAACATAAGAACAATAAGAACTCGAATTCTTATCGATACTGGAACTCAGAGCATAGGAGGGAAAGTCGATTTATGGATGGAATCAAATACGCAGTATTTACAGAAAAAAGTCTTCGTTTATTGGGAAAGAATCAATATACTTTTAATGTCGAATCGGGATTCACTAAGACAGAAATAAAGCATTGGGTCGAACTCTTCTTTGGTGTTAAGGTGGTAGCTGTGAATAGCCATCGACTACCTGGAAAAGGTAGAAGAATAGGACCTATTCTGGGCCATACAATGCATTACAGACGTATGATCATTACCCTTCAACCGGGTTATTCTATTCCACTTCTAGATAGAGAAAAAAACTAAAGGAGAATACTTAATAATACGGCGAAACATTTATACAAAACACCTATCCCGAGCACACGCAAGGGAACCGTAGACAGGCAAGTGAAATCCAATCCACGAAATAATTTGATCCATGGACGGCACCGTTGTGGTAAAGGTCGTAATTCCAGAGGAATCATTACCGCAAGGCATAGAGGGGGAGGTCATAAGCGCCTATACCGTAAAATAGATTTTCGACGGAATCAAAAAGACATATCTGGTAGAATCGTAACCATAGAATACGACCCTAATCGAAATGCATACATTTGTCTCATACACTATGGGGATGGTGAGAAGAGATATATTTTACATCCCAGAGGGGCTATAATTGGAGATACTATTGTTTCTGGTACAAAAGTTCCTATATCAATGGGAAATGCCCTACCTTTGAGTGCGGTTTGAACTATTGATTTACGTAATTGGAAGTAACCAATTAGGTTTACGACGAAACCTAGAAATCGATCACTGATCCAATTTGACTACCTCTACGGGATAGACCTCAACAGAAAACTGTTGAGTAACGGCAGCAAGTGATTGAGTTCAGTAGTTCCTCATAGAAAATTATTGGCTCTAGAGATATGGTAATATGGAGAAGACAAAATTGTTTGAAGCACGCACAGAACCGGAAGCGCCCCTTGTTTCAAAGAGAGGAGGACGGGTTATTCACATTTAATTTGATGGTCAGAGGCAAATTGAAAGCTAAGCAGTGGTAATTAAGACCCCCGGGGGAAAATAGGGATGTCTCCTACGTTACCCATAATATGTGGAAGTATCGACGTAATTTCATAGAGTCATTCGATCTGAATGCTACATGAAGAACATAAGCCAGATGACGGAACGCAGAGACCTAGGATGTAGAAGATCATAACATGAGCGATTCGGCAGATTTGGATTCCTTTCCTATATATCCACTCATGTGGTACTTCATCATATGATTCATATAAGATCCATCTGTCTAGAGATCGTCATATACATCTAGAAAGCCGTATGCTTTGGAAGAAGCTTGTACAGTTTGGGAAGGGGTTTTTTGAGAGAAAAGAAGAATCTACTTCAACCGATATGCCCTTAGGCACGGCCATGCATAACATAGAAATCACACGTGGAAGGGGTGGGCAATTAGCTAGAGCAGCAGGTGCTGTAGCGAAACTCATTGCAAAAGAGGGTAAATCGGCCACTTTAAGATTACCATCTGGGGAGGTCCGTTTAGTATCCCAAAACTGCTTAGCAACAGTCGGACAAGTGGGTAATGTTGGGGTGAACCAAAAAAGTTTGGGTAGAGCCGGATCTAAGTGTTGGCTAGGTAAACGCCCCGTAGTAAGAGGGGTAGTTATGAACCCTGTGGACCACCCCCATGGGGGCGGTGAAGGGAAAGCTCCCATTGGTAGAAAAAAACCCACAACCCCTTGGGGTTATCCTGCGCTTGGAAGAAGAACTAGGAAAAGGAAAAAATATAGCGATAGTTTTATTCTTCGTCGCCGTAAGTAAATACGTAACTAGGAATATGGAAAATTGCATTTTTGGAATTTGCAATAATGCGATGGGCGAACGACGGGAATTGAACCCGCGCATGGTGGATTCACAATCCACTGCCTTGATCCACTTGGCTACATCCGCCCCTTATCCAGCTAAAGGATTTTTTGCTTTTTTCCATTGATCATTATTCTATTTATTCTGACCTCCGTACTTCGATCGAGATATTGGACATAGAATGCCACTCTTTAAAAAGGAAAAAAGGAGTAATCAGCTGTGACACGAAAAAAAACGAATCCTTTTGTAGCTCATCATTTATTGGCAAAGATAGAAAAGGTCAATATGAAGGAGGAGAAAGAAACAATAGTAACGTGGTCCCGGGCATCTAGCATTCTACCCACAATGGTTGGCCATACAATCGCGATTCATAATGGAAAGGAACATATACCTATTTACATAACAAATCCTATGGTAGGTCGCAAATTGGGGGAATTCGTGCCTACTCGGCATTTCACGAGTTATGAAAATGCAAGAAAGGATACTAAATCTCGTCGTTAACTGAATTCTGAATAGAAAGATTAAGAAGAAAAAAAAGATTCAAAATAAAGTAAAGGTAGGCGGGGAATAACCTTATTTATGACAAGTTTCAAACTAGTAAAGTATATCCCTAGGATAAAGAAGAAGAAAAGTGGGCTAAGGAAACTCGCAAGGAAAGTTCCAACCGATCGTCTACTTAAGTTCGAGAGAGTTTTCAAAGCACAAAAACGTATCCCTATGTCTGTTTTCAAAGCACAAAGAGTTCTTGACGAGATTCGCTGGCGTTACTACGAGGAAACTGTTATGATACTGAACCTCATGCCCTATCGAGCATCTTATCCCATCTTAAAGTTGGTTTATTCGGCAGCCGCAAATGCTACTCATTATAGGGATTTCGACAAAGCGAATTTATTTATTACTAAAGCCGAAGTCAGTAGGAGTACTATTATGAAGAAATTCAGACCTCGAGCTCGAGGACGTAGTTTCCCCATAAAAAAAAGCATGTGTCATATAACAATTGTACTAAATATAGTAAAGAAATCTAAATAACCTTTAGATCCATCTAAGATTTCGATTCCCAGTAAAAAAAAATATAGAATAGAAAAATATGGGACAAAAAATAAATCCACTCGGTTTCAGACTTGGTACAACCCAAAAACACCATTCCTTTTGGTTCGCACAACCAAAAAATTATTCTGAAGGTCTACAGGAAGATAAAAAAATAAGGGATTGTATCAAGAACTATATACAAAAGAATAGGAAAAAGGGCTCGAATAGAAAAATAGAATCAGACTCAAGTTCCGAAGTAATTACACATAATAGAAAAATGGACTCAGGTTCAAGTTCCGAAGTAATTACACATATAGAAATCCAAAAAGAAATCGATACGATCCACGTCATAATCCATATTGGATTCCCAAATTTATTAAAGAAAAAAGGAGCAATCGAAGAATTAGAGAAAGATCTACAAAAGGAAATTAACTCTGTAAACCAGAGATTTAATATTTCTATCGAAAAAGTGAAAGAACCTTATAGACAGCCTAACATTCTTGCAGAATATATAGCTTTCCAATTAAAAAATAGAGTTTCATTCCGAAAGGCAATGAAAAAAGCCATTGAATTAACTAAAAAAGCAGATATAAGGGGAGTAAAAGTAAAAATTGCGGGTCGTCTCGGAGGAAAAGAAATTGCACGCGCCGAATCTATTAAAAAGGGTAGACTTCCCCTCCAAACAATTCGCGCTAAAATTGATTATTGCTGCTATCCAATTCGGACTATCTATGGAGTATTAGGTGTAAAAATTTGGATATTCGTAGACGAAGAATAAGTAATCTTGTCTTCGGATTCTGTCCATTGATAGAATAAAAAATGACAAGAGACTTTTTTCCTGAAATCCCTGCAAAAGAAGAAATTATACCTCTTTCTATAAGATTTAATGAAAATTGATAAATCATTTAATATAATTGCTATGCTTAGTGTGTGACTCGTTATTTTTTTCTTTTTTTTAAGAAAAAAACTTAGTAATTATAGAAAATTAACTAATAACCAACCTATTGCTTCGTATTGTCGAGATCCTAACTAAGAAACAGTCACTATATGAATAAATACCTCTATCATAAATGAGTAGATGTGTCATATAGTTGTAGCAACTGCAATTTTTTCTCTAAAAAAGAAAAGGGATTCTAGGTTGTGAAGCAAAACTAAAGGGATGTGGATAAAGGGAGGGATGATAGAAAGAAGGAAGAGGAAATAAATAAGATATAGGATTCCACTATGTATGGTCTATGAATTACATCATAAAAGGCAATGTGATAAAGCATCAATATAATAAAAATAATAGAGAATTAAAAATTGTAACTTGAAACAAGAACTACAAATTTAAAGCAATAATAAAGAGCCGCCCGGGTTAATAAAACTGAGAAAATTAACTCGGAAAGAAATTTTTTGGAAGCTCCGTTGCGGGATTCAGACCTAACCATTCAAGGAGAAGCAGTGGGAACGACAGAACCTATGATTCCATAGGATTTTATTGAAAAGAATCCTAACACTTCATTGGGTGGGATGGCGGAACAAACCAAAAAAATTGTCTTATTTGGTAAGTTTATAAATTAACAAATAAGACAGGAAAGAGTAAATATTCGCCCGCGAAATTCTTATTGAATTAGAATACTTTACCGCGATTCAATAAGAGTAAAAATAAGGATTTTTTTAAGAAGGATTACATTATCTATAAATATAGAATTTAGATAAATATACACACACATCTGGATATATTCTAGATCTTCTTTTTTGACTATATATTATATTTTTCTGTTTTAACAAATTCAATATAAAAAAAACCGAACTTTTTCTATTATCTATTAATGTGTATCTATCCGTACCGTAATATTTTTGAATATTATGAATTAGAGAAATTTACATGCTTTCTCATTCCATTCGCGAGGAGCTGGATGAGAAGAAACTCTCATGTCCAGTTTTGCAGTAGAGATGGAACTAAGAAAGAGAACCATCGACTATAACCCCAAAAGAACCAGATTTCGCAAACAACATAGAGGAAGAATGAAAGGAAAATCCTGCCGAGGCAATCGTATTTGTTTTGGTAGATATGCTCTTCAAGCACTTGAACCCGCTTGGATCACGGCGAGACAGATAGAAGCAGGACGAAGAGCAATAACACGATATGCACGTCGTGGTGGAAAAATATGGGTACGTATATTTCCCGACAAACCGGTTACACTAAGACCCACGGAAACACGTATGGGCTCGGGAAAGGGGTCCCCCGAATATTGGGTATCCGTTGTTAAACCTGGTCGTATACTTTATGAAATGGGGGGAGTATCTGAAACTGTAGCTAGAGCAGCTATCTCCATAGCTGCCAGTAAAATGCCCATACGAAGTCAATTTATTCGATTAGAGATATAGAACCCTAAAAGGGGTATGGAAGATAAAAAAAAATGCCCGGTTTTTCTTTCTGGAAAGACAATATTTCTTTCATCCTTTTGCATTGAAATAACAAATTGAAATCAAAATAAAAAATAATATGATTCAACCTCAGACCCTTTTAAATGTAGCAGATAATAGTGGAGCTCGAAAATTGATGTGTATTCGAGTCATAGGAGCTGCTGGTAATCAGCGATATGCTCGTATTGGTGATGTTATTGTTGCTGTAATCAAAGACGCATTGCCCCAAATGCCTCTAGAAAGATCCGAAGTAATTCGAGCTGTAATTGTACGTACATGTAAAGAGTTCAAATGCGAAGACGGTATAATAATCCGCTATGATGACAATGCTGCGGTTATAATTGATCAAAAAGGCAATCCAAAAGGAACTCGAGTTTTTGGCGCGATTGCCGAGGAATTGAGAGAATTGAATTTTACCAAAATAGTTTCATTAGCTCCTGAAGTATTATAAATACTAGTAGGCGAAATTGAGACCAAAGAATTAATTTAGTAGATTGTGTTTTACGTATATGTTTTAAAATCCAAAATGAAAAAAAAAAAGAAAACATGTTGATTATAGAAAAATTAGGAGGAACCTAGAATTAGAGTCTTATGGGCAAGGACACTATTGCTGATTTACTAACCTCTATAAGAAATGCGGACATGAATAAAAAAGGAACAGTTCGAGTAGTATCTACAAATATTACCGAAAACATTGTTAAAATACTTCTACGAGAGGGTTTTATTGAAAGTGTTCGGAAACATCAGGAACGTAACAGATATTTCTTGGTTTCAACTTTGCGACATCAAAAGAGAAAGACTAGAAAAGGAATATATAGAACAAGAACCTTTTTAAAGCGTATCAGCCGACCCGGCTTACGAATTTATACCAACTATCAAGGAATTCCTAAAGTTTTGGGTGGAATGGGAATTGCTATTCTTTCTACTTCTCGAGGAATAATGACAGATCGAGAAGCTCGACTAAACAGAATTGGGGGAGAAGTCTTATGTTATATATGGTAATCGCCCCGCCTATAGTGCTTGAATTCTATCTCGCCCTTCCTATTTTTAAAATAAAAATAGAAAAATAGGAGAAAAAAAATATGACAGAAAAAAAAAATAGGAGAGAAAAAAAAAACCCAGAGAGAAGCAAAAGTAACTTTCGAAGGTTTAGTTACGGAAGCCCTACCCAATGGAATGTTCCGCGTTCGGCTAGAGAATGACACCATCATCCTAGGCTATATTTCAGGAAAGATACGGTCTAGTTCTATACGAATACTGATGGGGGATAGGGTCAAAATTGAAGTAAGTCGTTATGATTCAAGCAAGGGACGTATAATTTATAGACTTCCCCATAAGGATTCGAAGCGTATCGAAGACTCGAAGGATAGCGAAGATTTGAAGGATAGCGAAGATTTGAAGGATACCAAAGATTCAAAGGATTAGGTTTTTCTTTTTTTTCTAGGGTAATAAATTCTAAGTTCTAAAATTCAAGCGAAGAGACTTATTTTTTCCAAAAGATTAGATTCATAGTTTAAAAAAGGATACGGAAATATGAAAATAAGAGCTTCCGTTCGTAAAATTTGTACAAAATGTCGACTGATTCGTAGGCGTGGACGAATTAGAGTCATTTGCTCTAATCCGAAGCATAAACAAAGACAGGGGTAATCTTTCGAAAAAGAACTTTACTTTCTAAAAAGTAAAAAAAAGTACCCGCGGAAATGTTCCAATTCCAAATAAAATAATTTCATTTAAAATAATTAAAGTAAAGGGTTTATTTTACCCTGAAACGGATATCTTTGTATCTTTTTTTCTTTTTTTTATTTCTAACTCATATTTATGAGATAATAAAATATGGCAAAAGCTATACCAAAAATTGGTTCACGTAAGAAAGTGCGTATTGGTTTACGTAGGAATGCACGTTTTAGTTTACGGAAGAGTGCACGTAGAATAACAAAAGGGGTTATTCATGTTCAAGCTAGTTTCAACAATACCATTATAACTGTTACAGACCCACAAGGTCGGGTGGTTTTTTGGTCCTCGGCCGGTACTTGTGGATTCAAAAGCTCAAGAAAAGCATCACCCTATGCTGGTCAAAGAACAGCAGTAGATGCTATTCGTACAGTAGGTTTGCAACGAGCAGAAGTTATGGTAAAGGGCGCTGGTAGTGGAAGAGATGCCGCATTACGAGCCATTGCTAAAAGTGGTGTGCGATTAAGTTGTATACGCGATGTAACACCTATGCCGCATAATGGATGTCGACCGCCTAAAAAAAGACGTCTGTAAAAGAATTAACCCGCTTTCAACTTTCATTTCAAGAGAAATAAACGATTCAATGATAAAATAATAATACTAGTCTATTATGGTTCGAGAGGAGGTAGCAGGATCCACTCAAACACTACAGTGGAAGTGTGTTGAATCAAGAGTAGATAGTAAGCGCCTTTATTATGGTCGTTTCATTCTGTCCCCGCTTAGAAAAGGTCAAGCGGACACCGTCGGTATTGCCTTGCGAAGAGCTTTACTTGGAGAAATAGAAGGAACATGTATCACACGTGCAAAATTTGGGAGCGTGCCGCACGAGTATTCTACAATAGCAGGTATTGAAGAATCCGTACAAGAAATTTTACTAAATTTGAAAGAAATTGTATTGAGAAGTAATCTCTATGGAGTTAGAGACGCATCCATTTGCGTCAAAGGTCCTAGATACATAACTGCTCAAGATATCATCTTACCGCCTTCCGTAGAAATCGTTGATACGGCACAACCTATAGCTAACTTGACAGAGCCCATTGATTTCTGTATTGATTTACAGATCAAGAGAGATCGTGGATATCAGACAGAACTCAGAAAGAACTATCAAGATGGAAGTTATCCTATAGATGCTGTATCCATGCCTGTTCGAAATGTGAATTATAGTATTTTTTCTTGTGGGAATGGAAATGAAAAACACGAGATACTTTTTCTAGAAATATGGACTAATGGAAGTTTAACCCCTAAGGAAGCACTTTATGAGGCTTCTCGTAATTTGATTGATTTATTTCTTCCTTTTCTACACGCGGAGGAAGAGGGCGCTAGTTTCGAAGAAAATAAAAACAGGTTTACTCCACCCCTTTTTACTTTTCAAAAAAGATTAACTAATCTAAAGAAAAACAAAAAAGGAATTCCATTGAATTCTATTTTTATTGATCAATTAGAATTGACTTCTAGAACGTATAATTGTCTAAAAAGGGCCAATATACATACACTATTGGACCTTTTGAGTAAGACTGAAGAAGATCTTCTGAGAATTGACAGTTTTCGTATGGAAGATAGAAAACATATATGGGACACTCTAGAGAAGCATCTCCCAATTGATTTACTTAAGAATAAACTCTCGTTTTAAATCCATTGCAATTTTTTTTCTTCTTCTTTTTCGAGTTAGAATAAAAAGAAAACAATTTAGCATCTTTGGTACAATCTATATTTTCGCGAAATGGATCATAATAAAATGGATTTTAGGTATCTAGGGAAGATTCACTTGGAAGTAACTATTTCCTAGATACCTATGGTACTTCACGGTTGAATGAATCAAAAAATATCTAAAAAAGACCTAAAGTTAATGATTTATCAATGGGTAATGTTGCTCCAATACCTAACCAAAGAGCTACTACAGTACCGATTAAAAAAACGGTCGTAGCTACTGGGCGGCGAAATGGATTTTGGAATTTATTGACATTCTCTAGAAAAGGTACTGTCAATAAGCCTGTTGGCACAGAAACCATTAAAAGAACGCCCAATAACTTATTGGGTACCGTACGGAGTATTTGAAACACGGGAAAGAAGTACCACTCGGGTAATATTTCCAGAGGAGTTGCAAACGGATCTGCCGGTTCACCAATCATTGATGGCTCGAGAACCGCTAAACCTACATTACATGCAATAGTACCTAGAATTACTACTGGAAAAATATATAAAAGATCGTTGGGCCATGCGGGTTCCCCGTAATAATTATGTCCCATCCCTTTAGCTAATTTAGCTCTTAATACAGGATCATTTAAGTCTGGTTTCTTTGTTATTGGGATAGGTGAACTCTTTAGGATCCATCCCCCAAAGGAACCGGACATGAGAATTTATCATCATCCGGCTCGAGCAAGAGTGAAAGAAATAAGACCGCGGAAGATCCTTAATAGAATTAAGGTTTATAATGACTCAATGACTCTAGGCAAGAAAAGCTTTATCAGATTCTCTTTTCCGAAGTTGCACCTACAACTACTCATTGAAAATAATCCTATTCTTATGGGTAAATGCTCAATATCCAAGTGGGCTTACAAATTTGATCATGATCAATTGCTTTGTGGATTGTCTCATGTCTCTTGATTAGTTGGTATTTATCCCCTCAATATCGCAAGTTTCTTACCTCCAAACAAAATATTTACTTGTTACTAATAAAAAATCAAAAAGTTTAGCCTACATTCTTCCTTAGATCCCTTCTTTTACTCCGATAGTATTGCGGATCACAATCGATGCAAAGAAAATGAATGCATTTCCATACTATAATAAAAAGGTAAGTGTAATAAATAGAGAACTGGATCATGTCACATGACTTATTCCATTTCTACTCTATGGGATCTTACGGAGCCTGTTCATGGATGACATGGTTGCGGTATGATCATAGAAGATATTCTCCTCAAGTGAACCAGCCTATCCTTCCTAGGTAGGGGACTTACATGTTGATTGGATGCGGAGACACCTTTGGTTGTGAATTCTAATGTGGCAGATCCAATTCTTTATCTGCATGGCCAAATCAATAATTCAAGTCACACACTCCCATAATCCGCCTTTTTTCTTTCGTAAAATTAACTTCAACTATTTGTATTGTATAAAAATACTTTGGAGTTGAAGAGAAGTATCCAAATGACATGTGTTATTTTACAATAACCCATGCTTGTAGCAATGAAATACCAAAACCTACCCGATATGATATATGATAATTATAATTCTCTATGATATGCCTTCCCTATAAAGGACCCGAAATACCTTGCTTACGTATCATTGGAAAGTGCATTAACATAAATACGGCAGTAAGCAGAGGCAGTACAAAGGTATGTAAACTATAAAAACGAGTCAAAGTGGATTGGCCCACACTAGCACTTCCGCGTAATAACTCCACTAAAGGCGATCCTATTACCGGAATGGCGTCAGGTACACCTGTCACAATTTTGACTGCCCAATAGCCAATTTGATCCCAAGGCAAAGAATAACCAGTTACACCAAATGATGCAGTCAAAACAGCCAAAACCACACCTGTGACCCAAGTTAATTCACGGGGTTTTTTAAATCCCCCTGTGAGATACACACGAAATACATGCAGGATCATCATTAAAACCATCATACTTGCTGACCATCGATGAACTGATCGGATTAACCAACCAAAGTTGGCCTCGGTCATTATGTATTGAACCGAGGAAAAAGCCTCTGTAACGGTTGGTCGGTAGTAAAAAGTCATAGCAAAACCGGTAGCGACTTGTACTAGAAAACAAGTAAGTGTAATTCCCCCTAAACAATAAAATATGTTGACATGGGGAGGAACATATTTACTAGTTATATCATCTGCAATTGCCTGAATCTCAAGACGTTCCTCAAACCAATCATATACTTTATTGAGATAGGTAACTAACCCGAGTCCCCCTCTAAGAGCCGTATATGAAAATTTCATCTCGTACGGCTCAAGCAGAAACACAAAAATTTTCAACGAATATTAGAAAAAAGGTTCAAAACTTCATCAGCCACTGAATTGGGTCGATTTGCCTTGAAGATATCAAATAAGAAAAATCCGGAATATCTTCTTTGTGATGATAATGCCAAAAAATCTCAAGTTGGCGCGTCTTTCTTTCTTCCTTTCCCTTATGTTGGTCATTAGAGGCTTCTTGACTTTTCTCTTCCCTATAAAGGATTTGTTTTTTTATGCGTAATATAGAAATTATCTTGTTGAGATCCTATGAATCAGTTCAATTAAAACCTTAGATTCATACTAGAGCCACGATGATTTAGTCTCAAGCTAAACAAAAGGCAAGGGTTCTTCGAATAAGAACCGCTTGATAATCATTTATTGAATCAGTGTAATGACTCGACAAAATCGAGAGAAAAAAAGTTGTCTTTTGGGCAAACAAAATTGGAAGGAAGAAAATTTCTTTTTTATTTTTATTTAAGAACTACTTGAATTTTTCAGTCTGGTTGCGAGGTCTTAATAGTGAGTATGAATCATAGTTCCATTTTTTTTTGATCCACTCTATCTATTTCGTGTTCCAGATACTAGAATAAATAATATCTGACGAATTAGAATCATCTTGATAGAGATAACAGGCCCTTTCTATGTATTATCAATAGGATCAATTCTAACAAGTCACACACTCATATTCCAGAGATACCGAAACAAAAAAATTCCGCGGTCGAACTACCATAATATCTAGAAATGTAGATCTTAAACTAGAAAGGCTTTTTTGGATGGAAAAACTCTGACTTCCTAGTTTTAGTTAGTAGAAACCTAATTGGTTAAAATTCCGTCCAGTAAAACGGAAGAATTATAAATTTCTAAAATGATAGATAGGAATATAGCGAATAAAGCCATTGCGATCCCCATAAAAGGAGTAGTCCCCCAACCCGGGGCGACTTTCCCATATTCCGAATTCAAGGGTTTCAGTAAACTACCTGCACCAGTTCGTTTTGGCCTAGGTTTAGAACTATCTTCAACGGTTTGTGTAGCCATAAATTCTATTTAATCATTGGTGTTGACTTTGTATACTATTCCGTTGTAGTTGTAAATACACGATCTTTTCGTAGATCCATTGTAATCTTGAAATTCTATAAAAATGGAAACAGCAACTTTAGTCGCCATCTCCATATCTGGTTTACTTGTAAGCTTTACTGGGTATGCCTTATATACCGCGTTTGGGCAACCCTCTCAACAATTAAGAGATCCATTCGAAGAACACGGAGACTAATTTAAGTAAGAAGTCTCCCAGATAGGGGGACTTCTTACTTAAATGAAATTATTTTATTCTTTTAGTTGGAGTTGGTGGAACCTTAGGTGGTTCTCGGAAGAAGATAGCGAAAAAAATTATCCCTAAAGTCGAAACTAAAAGGAACGTATAAACCAATGCTTCCATAGATTCGATCCTGGTTTATTTACAATTATAACTTCCACACCTATTCATTTGTCATTTGGGAGAATTTCCCATATAAAGAAAGAAAAAGAGTCAAAGAAAGGATGGGAGATGTTTCCCATGTCAAATCAAAAAAGAGAGGTGAAAGATACTATAACAATGTGTATCAGACTGCCTGTTTCCTTGTAGTTGGATCTCCCACTTTTTGGAATGTTCCAAATTCCACTTGAGCATCCAAATCTGGATCAATACCAGCAAAAACATCTCGGAACAATGTTCTAGCGCCATGCCAAATGTGTCCGAAAAAGAAGAGCAAAGCAAAGGTAGCATGACCAAAAGTGAACCAACCCCTTGGACTGCTGCGAAAAACACCATCAGATTTCAAAGTAGCCCGGTCTAATTCAAAAATTTCCCCTAATTGAGAACGCCTCGCATATTTTTTTACAGTAGCAGGATCAGAATAACTTACTCCATTAAGTTCGCCACCATAGAACTCCACCGTTACACCTACTTGTTCAACACTATATTTGGATTCTGCTCTTCTAAAAGGAACGTCTGCTCTAACAATTCCCTCCTCATCTACCAAAACAACCGGAAATGTTTCAAAAAAAGTAGGCATACGGCGTACAAAAAGCTCACGTCCTTCTTTATCTCTAAAGACGGGATGTCCTAACCATCCAACAGCTATTCCATCCCCATTGTCCATTGAGCCTGCTCTGAATAATCCCCCTTTTGCCGGATTATTACCAATATAATCATAAAAGGCTAATTTTTCGGGAATTTTAGACCAAGCTTCTGATAAACTAAGATTTTCGGCTAAACCATTGCTAACTCTTCGATATATTTCTTGCTGAAAGTATCCCTGATCCCACTGATAACGAGTAGGCCCAAATAATTCGATTGGGGTCGTTGCTGACCCATACCACATAGTTCCAGCAACTACGAAAGCTGCAAAAAAAACAGCAGCGATACTACTGGAAAGTACAGTTTCAATATTGCCCATACGTAATCCTTTATATAGACGTTGAGGCGGACGGACACTAAGATGGAATAAGCCCGCTAATATACCCAATGTACCCGCAGCAATATGATGAGAAGCTATTCCCCCCGGAACAAAAGGATCAAAACCTTCTGCACCCCACGCTGGATTTACAGCTTGTACTTTTCCAGTTAGTCCATAAGGATCGGATACCCATATCCCAGGACCATACAAACCCGTTACATGAAATGCCCCAAAGCCAAAGCAAGCCACCCCTGCAAGAAATAAATGAATTCCAAAGATCTTGGGCAAATCCAAAGAGGGTTTTCCCGTCCGCTCATCAGAGAATATTTCTAGGTCCCAATATACCCAATGCCAGATCGCTGCCAAGAAACACAAGCCAGAAAACACAATATGCGTACCTGCCACACCTTCATAACTCCAAATACCCGGATTTGTTACAGTTCCTCCTGAAATACTCCAACCACCCCACGAATCCGTTATTCCTAAACGAGTCATGAAGGGAATTACGAACATACCTTGTCTCCACATTGGATCCAGAACAGGATCAGAGGGATCAAAAACTGCTAATTCGTATAAAGCCATTGAGCCAGCCCAACCAGAAACTAGAGCTGTGTGCATTATATGCACCGCAAGCAATCGACCCGGATCATTCAATACGACAGTATGAACACGATACCAAGGCAAACCCATGGAAATACCCCTTTAGCAAAGAAAAATAGACACGATGTCGCTTTATTTTATCGCATTGAAAAAGACTATCCATATCCTATGTACCTAACCCTTCTAGGGGATTCTGTGTCAGAAAGCGCGAATATTTATTTCATTCCATTAAAAATAAGAAGCCAATTCTGTTCATAAGAAGAAAGAGAAGCAGATCTATTCTATACTCGATAAGTGCCAATATGCAATGGGTAACTTGGCCAATTTGGAAAAAACGAAGAATAGATCGCTACCCCTCTTTGTTTAGCATTCGAATCACCCATTCCTTTTTCTTTATTCAATCTGTCTTACATTCCTTATATGTATAACCTTTCAATCTACGTATTAATAGAATCTATAGTATTCATATAGAATAAGAATAAAAATTAAGACAATAAACTGCGGATTCTTTCTTTCTGTTCCATTCTTACGTTTCCATATTAAAGTGTGGTTTTCTTACTTAAATTTAATAATATTAATCTAATATGCCCATTGGTGTTCCAAAAGTACCTTACCGGATTCCTGGAGATGAAGAAGCGACTTGGGTTGACTTATACAATGTTATGTATCGAGAAAGGACACTTTTTTTAGGTCAAGAGATTCGTTGCGAGATCACGAATCATATTACAGGTCTCATGGTATATCTGAGTATAGAAGATGGAATTAGTGATATTTTTTTGTTTATAAACTCCCCAGGCGGGTGGCTAATCTCAGGAATGGCTATTTTTGATACGATGCAAACGGTGACACCAGATATATATACAATATGCCTCGGAATAGCCGCCTCCATGGCGTCCTTCATTCTGCTTGGAGGAGAACCCACCAAGCGTATAGCATTCCCTCACGCGAGGATTATGCTTCACCAACCTGCTAGTGCTTATTATCGGGCAAGGACACCAGAATTTTTACTAGAAGTAGAAGAGTTACACAAAGTTCGCGAAATGATCACAAGGGTTTATGCAGTAAGAACAGGCAAGCCTTTTTGGGTTGTATCCGAAGACATGGAAAGGGATGTTTTTATGTCAGCAGACGAAGCCAAAGCTTATGGACTTGTCGATATTGTAGGGGATGAAATGATTGACAAGCACTGCGATACTGATCCAGTGTGGTTTCCAGAAATGTTTAAGGATTGGTAGTGTCCGGATTTCTTGTAAAGTTATTTCACAGCTAAATTCGTGTTTTCCTCGATTTAATAGAAAATAGAAAGACTTCATGATGAGCAATCATCAGGTTAAGATGGATCTAAACCAATCCATTTTTTTCTATATACATACAACATGCCGACGGTTAAACAACTTATTAGAAACGCAAGACAGCCAATACGAAATGCTCGAAAAACGGCCGCGCTTAAAGGATGCCCTCAGCGTCGAGGAACATGTGCTAGGGTGTATGTGCGACTCGTTCAGATCATGACTTCAAACAAATATAAAAAAAATTGAAGTATCCATGATTAGTACCAATGAATAGGATATAGCTTCTCTATCCTAGATTTCTATGGTATATGGAATTTATGGTTTCCTTTGGTGCAAATCCAATTATCTAAATTGGAAATAAGAAGCAATTCTCCCATTGGTAGCAAATGGTTATCCATTAAGCGGAGGAAATAGTAATAAAAAGAAAAAGGCTTATGCTCCTTTATCTTAAAAGAACGGACTAACAGGGTCAGCTACTTAGCCAACTTTCATAATTAAATACCGTCACTGTATGGATAACTCTTATTGTGAAAAGAGCTATTTACTCTATAATGGATAGGTAGAGCCAAAGAATGTGGACTATACAAGTTCGCAATACCTTTTGATGAAAGAAAGGGCTCCGGTGTATAGAGAGGGCCTCACCGTTTAAAAGGGAACCATAGAAACGATGGAACCCACTATTTTTTTTAGTATTATTAGAATGAATTTGTTATTTCGTATAGAAATAACTGAACGGAGTGGAATAAAAAATCGTGGTTGGGAAGGTTACTATAGCAAAAGCCATTGGAATTAATATTTTATATATCGGAATAATTAGTTTTGTTATTAATGAGAAAAAGGGTGGCTAAAAGAAGAGAAATCATTAGTTATTCATTAAGGTTAATTTGATTCAATGACCAGAGTTCCGCGAGGATATATAGCCCGGAGACGACGAACAAAAATGCGTTCATTTGCCTCAAACTTTAGAGGGGCTCATTTAAGACTTAATCGAATGATTACCCAACAGGTAAAAAGAGCTTTTGTTTCCTCTCATCGAGATAGAGGTAGGCAAAAGAGGGATTTTCGTCGTTTGTGGATCACTCGGATAAACGCAGCAACGCGGGTATATAAAGTATTCGATAGTTATAGTAAATTAATACACAACCTGTACAAGAAGAAATTGATTCTTAATCGTAAAATGCTTGCACAAGTAGCTGTATCAAATCCAAATAATCTTTACACGATTTCCAATAAAATAAAGATCATCAATTAAAGGTATAAATAAAGTAATATACTGGAATAATAAAAGATGAATTCCCGGAGTTCCCTCTCCGGGAAGATACAATAAATTAAGATTAAGTGGTAGGAATCAACGAGCTGGATTACTTTCTTTATAATATATATAGGTCTGGCCCTTTCGAATTCGAATAAAACATCAACAATCGGAACTTAAGTTCCGGTTGTTGTTTCTTAAATTTTGGTTGGTTGTTGTTTCTTAAGTTTCGATTGGAATTGTACTTTTGCGTTAATTGAGGAATATGTCTATTTTTTCTGGGTCTAGAACCTGTAATTATTGAAATTGACTGGGCTTGAAATTGCTTTTCGTTCTCATAGTTACGAAACGGTAAGAAAGATAAAATACGAGCCTGTTTTATAGCAAGAGTAATTAATCGTTGTTGTTTCAAGGTTAATCTATTTATTCGTCTCGATAATATTTTTCCTTGTTCACTAATAAATCTATTAATTAAACTCATGTTTCTATAATCAATTCGATCTCCCGGG
Source organism: Aegilops tauschii subsp. strangulata (assembly GCF_002575655.3). Classification (NCBI taxonomy): domain Eukaryota; kingdom Viridiplantae; phylum Streptophyta; class Magnoliopsida; order Poales; family Poaceae; genus Aegilops; species Aegilops tauschii. The sequence goes on along the minus strand of NW_027333406.1, from coordinate 4,408 downwards.
CCAATCCGGGGACGCCTACGAAAAGGTTGTTTAGATTTACGAAAAGGTTGCTTGAATTTACGAAAAGTTTGCTTGGATTTACGAAAGGGTTGCTTGGATTTATTAAAAGTTTGCTTGGATTTACTAAAGGGTTGCTTAGATTTAAGAAAAGGTTGTTTAGATGTATACATGATTTATTCCTTATTTAAAATTTGAAAATTTGAAAATTCACTTCTTTATTTTATTAATTTAGGATCCAGAAGAAGTAGTTTTTCTTTGATCCATATCTTATTTGATTCATATTATAGTATATGAATACCCTCTATACATATGAAATAATATCTACCGGAAATCAGATGAGTTGATTTGTATTTTGTATTCTATACTATGTTTTCTTTATATATTAAATATGAAGTTCTTACTCTTTCTGTTGTTTGGAAAGATCGAACACACGATGTTCCTATTTCTTTATTTCGTGATGAGTCGTATGCTTGCGACAATAACGACAAAATTTTTTGAATTCTAATTGTCCGGGTGTATTGTGGCGATTCTTTTGAGTACTATATCTAGAAATCCCCGTCGATTCCTCATTGGCACCTTTTCGAACACAACTGATGCATTCCAAAATAACTCTGATTCTAACATCTTTTCCCTTGGCCATGAACCTCCTTTTCTTTTTGGATTGACTTAACTTAATTCTTCTACTTATTCTTTTATTCTTCTATTTTGAATCCGAAGAAGAAGAATAAAATTCATTAGAATAATTTTTTTTTATTCTTAAATTAAGTAATAAAAAATAGAGAAATAATTAAAGAATACAATCCTTGTCGAATTAGCAAAGATTTTGGTTCGAAATCCTTTCATTTAATTAGCCAGCCCCACCTTTTCTATGCTCTGATTTCTGAGGCCTTATTTAGCTTGGGTACCCCTTTAAATTGAATTTCTATTTTCAAAAATGGGGTTTACAAAATTTTTAATGACTCTGAGGTTCAACCCAATCCATCTTTTCTTTCTTTTTCCTTCCGATACTAAAAAAAGATTGAAAAGGATCAAATTTTGTCATATCACGAAGAAATCTATCCCTCCCATAGCAATAACTAGAATTAAAAAAAAGGGAATGACAAAGCATCTGGGAATAAACGATTAATTTCTATCAATAAACCTGCTAAAGCACCAAACCATAGAGTACTTAGCACGGGTGCTACAGAGAGATATGTTTTTATATCCCGCATTGAAAATCCTCCTTCCTTGTTGGAATACATATATGATCATAAACTCTTGCCCAAGATTGTTATGCTATATATAAAATGAACCATATCGACGAAATTTTCCTATCCCTAAAAAAGAAAAAGATGACCCCTTCTTCCTATATATTAGCAAGGAAAAGTAATCCTTCTTTTATAGGCGAAATTATATTGGATTTTATATGTATATAATTCCTTAATTATATGAGACCAAAAAGAAGAAATGACACGAGGGTTCTATATATAGATAGAGAAAGAAAGAAGAAGAAAATAGAAAGAAGAAGAAAATTATGATGTGGAAAAGAAGACAGGAATTGTGTACAATGGCATTGTACAACAATTTAATTTGGAAAAGGGATGTAGCGCAGCTTGGTAGCGCGTTTGTTTTGGGTACAAAATGTCACAGGTTCAAATCCTGTCATCCCTACCTATTACTTCTTTCTTCTTTATAGGCAGTAGCGACGAGATCAATTAAAGTAAAGTGGGTATAACTTGAATTTGTGGAGACTATACGTACGTGAGATACATTAGGAATAGAAAAAGATTTTCTTTTTGAATGAATGAAAGCGCTCTTAGTTCAGTTCGGTAGAACGCGGGTCTCCAAAACCCGATGTCGTAGGTTCAAATCCTACAGAGCGTGATTCCATCTATTTTATGTCGAAGCAGAGTAAAATAACTTAACAAAATTGAATTGTAACTCCAATTTCAATTTGACCTCCTCTCTGGTCTGGAGGAGGTCAATCAAAAAAAAATGACTCAATCAAAGATCCAACTGATCCCCACGCCTGTATTGCAAATACGCAGTCACGAATAATCCCGCTAAAGTAATAGGAATTAGGCCTAAGACGATTCCAAATAGAAAAACTTCAATCATTTCGATTTGTTCGAGGGGATAAAAAAAGAGGTACGATCTATCCCTAAATAGTACTCTAAATTATCCACGAATCTCAATGACCAAGAAAAGAATTCCTAATTAGTCTGGAAAAGAGTCGTAGAATGCCAGGAATCCCAAAGAAAGATTTTTCTTTTCTGAATTATAATTATTCAGTCAATTCAAATAAGGCGTATCTTGTTCAAGCCAATAAATAGAGCTGGGGTTATAGTTAAAGCAGCCAGTAGAAAACCAAAATAACTAGTTAAAGTAAGCATGAAAGAGTTAAATTCCATTTATTTTTTTTTACTACACTACATATGTTGGTAAAGCATTTACCTAAGTTATGGAAAATTCAGAATTCATCAGTTATTTTAGATAATACTAAAAAACAAGGTAGAGTAAGATACAGAAGTGTAAAAGAAAGTGGATTCATCAGATGATACATGAGTCCCTAATTCCGAATCAAGAGATTTGTTGTGGAATTTGTCAATTGAGTAAAGTAATAATATTAAGAACTAGATCATCTAACCCCATTGAATTTCATTTTTTCATTCAATTTTCAGGGAAATTTTTGAATAAGAGATAAATAAACAATTGAATTTGAAAAAAAAACTTCTTTCTATTTTGGATAATTTCTTTTTCAATAGGACCCTCGTTTTGGAGTGAACGATCGAATATTCCCCTATTCCTTCTTATTTTAACTGATTGTATTCCATATGGAATAAGAGGAGAACAAAAGCATTCCACGACCTGCCAAGGGGCTGTTAAAAAAAAAAAGAAAGCTCTTCCTTGAATTTACTTTATTTTTATTCCTTTTTCGAACTCCAACCAAAGTAGATTCGAAGACGAGTCACTTCAATTATCCTTTTAAGTTCTATTCTATCTTCTGTCTTTCCCTATTTCATCTCGTAAAGTTCCGCGCTCGCAGTTTGGTCAAGAAAGTTAGACCTAATCCAACAAACAATACAAGGATGAATTACGAATTATGAAAGGATAGATTTCACATATACTTGTCCTTGTATTGTGTCAGTATGAGAATATCCTTCCTAAATTATTTATCCAAACCTATTGATCATTAACTTAGATTTTCCCAAGATTTTGGCTGCTATTCCGAATTACTCTATATATTCCGAAGCCAATGAAAAGTAAGTAGAACCTACAAAAATGGGGTTTTCTATTGATGCCTTGAATAACATATAGCTTACCTATAGACAAAAAAAATAAAAAAGTAATTATGTTTCGGAACCAGGCAAAACCAGATTGCTGTGCCATAGGAAGGATAGCTATACTAATTCGGTATACTCAAAATACACCTTTGGTACAAAATTGACAATCTCACAAGGATGAAATATCAGTAATTTTCTATTTACTGGTCGATCCCATCTTTTACGGAATCAATTCCTTTTTTGAATGTACAAAAATTTTGGGAGTTCAGCATGTCTGGAAGCACGGGAGAACGTTCTTTTGCTGATATTATTACCAGTATTCGATACTGGGTTATTCATAGCATTACTATACCTTCCCTATTCATTGCGGGTTGGTTATTTGTCAGTACGGGTTTAGCTTATGACGTGTTTGGAAGTCCTAGGCCAAACGAGTATTTCACGGAAAGCCGACAAGGAATTCCGTTAATAACCGACCGTTTTGATTCTTTAGAACAACTCGATGAATTTAGTAGATCCTTTTAGGAGGCCCTCAATGACCATAGATCGAACCTATCCTATTTTTACAGTGCGATGGCTGGCTATTCACGGACTAGCTGTACCTACTGTTTTTTTCTTGGGATCAATATCAGCAATGCAGTTCATCCAACGATAAAACAAATTCCAACTATAGAACTATGACACAATCAAACCCGAATGAACAAAATGTTGAATTGAATCGTACCAGTCTATACTGGGGTTTATTACTCATTTTTGTACTTGCTGTTTTATTTTCCAATTACTTCTTCAATTGAGAGAAAGAAAGAGACTAATAAGAATTCTCTTATCCCATTTGGAAGGATACCATCCTTATAACTACCCATGACTGTTTTTGTCTCTAGCATGACCAATTGATAAAATGTGGAGGAAAGTAGGGGAAATGGCCGATACTACTGGAAGAATTCCTCTTTGGCTGATAGGTACTGTAGCTGGTATTGCTGTGATTGGTTTAGTAGGTGTTTTCTTTTATGGTTCATATTCTGGATTGGGTTCATCTCTATAGTAATCGGAGGGACCAGATTGTAAACATGAAAAAGTAGGAGCTTAGCGGGTCCTTACCCCCCTTTATCTGATTAGAGCGGAAAGGACCCGCGGAATTTTTACTCTTA
>NW_027333404.1:0-5000 GCF_002575655.3 Aegilops tauschii subsp. strangulata | reverse complement strand
ATAGGGCTTCGTTGCTAAGTGCTACAAGATCTAGTGCACTGGAACTCGTGGTTATGGACCCGAATCCTTTAGTATGGAACATTGTCTTTTCCAAGTAAAAACCCCTAGTATATGAAAGAATGAAAAGGTGCTTTCGTTCTTGTGGAATAAGAAGCCCTCGTACCTTAATGAAAGGAAAATCGTAATTTTTCGTTAGGTATTTGACCAAATAGGATCGTCCAGTTCCTACAGAACCTATCACTAAAATACCCGATAGGGCTAAGCGGAACGAAAAGGGTTTTCCATGAGATGGTAAATGAAAACGATTAGTCCCACACGAGGTTTGGGAATAAGTGATTGTCTGATAATGAGCAAGGAATATACGTCTTTCTGCTAAAGAGGATCTATTAAACTCATAATTCATTAGATCCTTGTTATCAATGCCAACTAGGTATCATAAGTAAATGGATCCCGGTTGTTCAATCCTTTGATAACCAAGGTCATTCTTTGCTAAAGAGAAATGATCACTATGAGTCAGACTCAATAGAATTGGATCCATTCCAAATAGCGAGAATTAGGATTCTTGATCCCTCTCAATCTCTCTTTCAATTCGAGGATCCAGAGAGGTGTTTTCATAGTCATCTCCGAATATTTGCCATCTCGGAATATTTTCGATTTCATTTTTCTATGATATGTCTTTCTATATGAAAATTGGTTATTTACGATGTACGATGATCCCTGTTAAGCATCCATGGCTGAATGGTTAAAGCGCCCAACTCATAATTGGTAAATTTGCGGGTTCAATTCCTGCTGGATGCACACGAACGGGAACATTCCATAAGTCTATTGGAACTGGCTCTCTATCCATGGAATCTCATCCATCATCCATACATAACGAATTGGTATGGTATATTCATACCATAACATAAGAACAATAAGAACTCGAATTCTTATCGATACTGGAACTCAGAGCATAGGAGGGAAAGTCGATTTATGGATGGAATCAAATACGCAGTATTTACAGAAAAAAGTCTTCGTTTATTGGGAAAGAATCAATATACTTTTAATGTCGAATCGGGATTCACTAAGACAGAAATAAAGCATTGGGTCGAACTCTTCTTTGGTGTTAAGGTGGTAGCTGTGAATAGCCATCGACTACCTGGAAAAGGTAGAAGAATAGGACCTATTCTGGGCCATACAATGCATTACAGACGTATGATCATTACCCTTCAACCGGGTTATTCTATTCCACTTCTAGATAGAGAAAAAAACTAAAGGAGAATACTTAATAATACGGCGAAACATTTATACAAAACACCTATCCCGAGCACACGCAAGGGAACCGTAGACAGGCAAGTGAAATCCAATCCACGAAATAATTTGATCCATGGACGGCACCGTTGTGGTAAAGGTCGTAATTCCAGAGGAATCATTACCGCAAGGCATAGAGGGGGAGGTCATAAGCGCCTATACCGTAAAATAGATTTTCGACGGAATCAAAAAGACATATCTGGTAGAATCGTAACCATAGAATACGACCCTAATCGAAATGCATACATTTGTCTCATACACTATGGGGATGGTGAGAAGAGATATATTTTACATCCCAGAGGGGCTATAATTGGAGATACTATTGTTTCTGGTACAAAAGTTCCTATATCAATGGGAAATGCCCTACCTTTGAGTGCGGTTTGAACTATTGATTTACGTAATTGGAAGTAACCAATTAGGTTTACGACGAAACCTAGAAATCGATCACTGATCCAATTTGACTACCTCTACGGGATAGACCTCAACAGAAAACTGTTGAGTAACGGCAGCAAGTGATTGAGTTCAGTAGTTCCTCATAGAAAATTATTGGCTCTAGAGATATGGTAATATGGAGAAGACAAAATTGTTTGAAGCACGCACAGAACCGGAAGCGCCCCTTGTTTCAAAGAGAGGAGGACGGGTTATTCACATTTAATTTGATGGTCAGAGGCAAATTGAAAGCTAAGCAGTGGTAATTAAGACCCCCGGGGGAAAATAGGGATGTCTCCTACGTTACCCATAATATGTGGAAGTATCGACGTAATTTCATAGAGTCATTCGATCTGAATGCTACATGAAGAACATAAGCCAGATGACGGAACGCAGAGACCTAGGATGTAGAAGATCATAACATGAGCGATTCGGCAGATTTGGATTCCTTTCCTATATATCCACTCATGTGGTACTTCATCATATGATTCATATAAGATCCATCTGTCTAGAGATCGTCATATACATCTAGAAAGCCGTATGCTTTGGAAGAAGCTTGTACAGTTTGGGAAGGGGTTTTTTGAGAGAAAAGAAGAATCTACTTCAACCGATATGCCCTTAGGCACGGCCATGCATAACATAGAAATCACACGTGGAAGGGGTGGGCAAATTAGCTAGAGCAGCAGGTGCTGTAGCGAAACTCATTGCAAAAGAGGGTAAATCGGCCACTTTAAGATTACCATCTGGGGAGGTCCGTTTAGTATCCCAAAACTGCTTAGCAACAGTCGGACAAGTGGGTAATGTTGGGGTGAACCAAAAAAGTTTGGGTAGAGCCGGATCTAAGTGTTGGCTAGGTAAACGCCCCGTAGTAAGAGGGGTAGTTATGAACCCTGTGGACCACCCCCATGGGGGCGGTGAAGGGAAAGCTCCATTGGTAGAAAAAAACCCACAACCCCTTGGGGTTATCCTGCGCTTGGAAGAAGAACTAGGAAAAGGAAAAAATATAGCGATAGTTTTATTCTTCGTCGCCGTAAGTAAATACGTAACTAGGAATATGGAAAATTGCATTTTTGGAATTTGCAATAATGCGATGGGCGAACGACGGGAATTGAACCCGCGCATGGTGGATTCACAATCCACTGCCTTGATCCACTTGGCTACATCCGCCCCTTATCCAGCTAAAGGATTTTTTTGCTTTTTTCCATTGATCATTATTCTATTATTCTGACCTCCGTACTTCGATCGAGATATTGGACATAGAATGCCACTCTTTAAAAAGGAAAAAAGGAGTAATCAGCTGTGACACGAAAAAAAACGAATCCTTTTGTAGCTCATCATTTATTGGCAAAGATAGAAAAGGTCAATATGAAGGAGGAGAAAGAAACAATAGTAACGTGGTCCCGGGCATCTAGCATTCTACCCACAATGGTTGGCCATACAATCGCGATTCATAATGGAAAGGAACATATACCTATTTACATAACAAATCCTATGGTAGGTCGCAAATTGGGGGAATTCGTGCCTACTCGGCATTTCACGAGTTATGAAAATGCAAGAAAGGATACTAAATCTCGTCGTTAACTGAATTCTGAATAGAAAGATTAAGAAGAAAAAAAAGATTCAAAATAAAGTAAAGGTAGGCGGGGAATAACCTTATTTATGACAAGTTTCAAACTAGTAAAGTATATCCCTAGGATAAAGAAGAAGAAAAGTGGGCTAAGGAAACTCGCAAGGAAAGTTCCAACCGATCGTCTACTTAAGTTCGAGAGAGTTTTCAAAGCACAAAAACGTATCCCTATGTCTGTTTTCAAAGCACAAAGAGTTCTTGACGAGATTCGCTGGCGTTACTACGAGGAAACTGTTATGATACTGAACCTCATGCCCTATCGAGCATCTTATCCCATCTTAAAGTTGGTTTATTCGGCAGCCGCAAATGCTACTCATTATAGGGATTTCGACAAAGCGAATTTATTTATTACTAAAGCCGAAGTCAGTAGGAGTACTATTATGAAATCGGCCAAAATAACCATGAGCAGCCACAATATTATAAGTTTCTTCCTCTTGACCAAATTTGTAACCCTCATTAGCAGATTCATTTTCAGTAGTTTCCCTGATCAAACTAGAGGTTACCAAGGAACCATGCATAGCACTGAATAGGGAACCGCCGAATACACCAGCTACACCTAACATGTGGAATGGATGCATAAGGATGTTGTGCTCTGCCTGGAATACAATCATAAAGTTGAAAGTACCAGAGATTCCTAAAGGCATACCATCAGAAAAGCTTCCTTGACCAATAGGGTAAATCAAGAAAACAGCAGTAGCAGCTGCAACAGGAGCTGAATATGCAACAGCAATCCAAGGACGCATACCCAGACGGAAACTAAGTTCCCACTCACGACCCATATAACAAGCTACACCAAGTAAGAAGTGTAGAACAATTAGCTCATAAGGACCACCATTGTATAACCACTCATCAACAGATGCAGCTTCCCAAATTGGGTAAAAGTGCAATCCGATCGCCGCAGAAGTAGGGATAATAGCACCAGAGATAATATTGTTTCCATAAAGTAAAGAACCAGAAACAGGCTCACGAATACCATCAATATCTACTGGAGGGGCAGCGATGAAGGCGATAATAAATACAGAAGTTGCGGTCAATAAGGTAGGGATCATCAAAACACCGAACCATCCGATGTAAAGACGATTTTCAGTGCTAGTTATCCAGTTGCAGAAGCGACCCCACAGGCTTGTACTTTCGCGTCTCTCTAAAATTGCAGTCATGGTAAGATCTTGGTTTATTCAAATTGCAAGGACTCCCAAGCACACGTATTAACTAGAATATAGATAATAGAAGGCTTGTTATTTAACAGTATAACATAGACTATATACCAATGTCAACCAAGTCAGCCCAAAGATTAGCTATCCATATAACTAAATTAACCAAACCAATAATTTTGTATTTGTAAATGAAGTGAGTCAAAGTTTTTAACTTTGATGAGTCTTTTCTATATGGGTTGCCCGGGACTCGAACCCGGAACTAGTCGGATGGAGTAGATAATTCTTCCTTGTTACAATAGAGAAAAATCCCTCCCCAAATCGTGCTTGCATTTTTCATTGCACACGACTTTCCCTATGTAGAAATAGCCAATTTCTATTCCAAAGAGGAAGTTCTACTAATTTTTTTAATTAGTAACTTGATTCACCTACTCTTTATTATAATAAAAAGAACATTTCAGAATGAAAAATAGAAAAGTTTTTTCTTGATCATTTATCAACCC